>NW_012146078.1:2168919-2176064 GCF_000956105.1 Propithecus coquereli | reverse complement strand
AGTTTATGAGACTTAGCCATGTGTAATTCTTATGTTTTAAAATTTTACTTAGCTTAATTCTACAAATGAATGGAGTAATATTGGTAAAGTACCCAAAACATTAATACTGAAGCAGTTGATATAGAATGTGTATTATTTACAGAGTTAAATGAAAATCTTCATAGCAGTCTGGAGACTCTAAAATATTTAATCCATACAACATCCTGTGACATGTTTTCATGATTTTATAGATACTGTAAAAAAATTAACACTCAATGAATCTTATACTTACTATCATTATGGAGCCTATAAAATGTTTTATTGTAAAAGCATTATTAAATAGTAGCATGAGGGGAAAGAGAAGGATATCAGAAAATAGGATGAATTTTTTTAAAAAGTTATTATGCTATGTATTGGCTTATTTTTACTTCATATTTATATATGTTCTGAAAAACTAGATTTAACTCATTACTATCTGAAAATAAATTACACATTTTAAAATGCTCAAAATTACCAAAGATCTTTAGTGAAATCTACTACTCTAAATCTATAAAATAAAAAATCATATTCTCACTTGACAAAATAAAACACTCCTTTACAAGAAAAAAGGTGTTGTAAACAGGAGAGGCAGAAAATAAGACTTGTGTTTTAAACTGTGGGAATGCACAGATGAAGGGGAAAAGGTGGTTCCTCCTTTGGACACCCCAGTTTAGGCAGGATAATAGAGCAGTAGAAGGATCACAGAAGACAGTGTGTCCATCTTTGCCTGTAAGATTCCCAAATGTTCCAGCAATGAGTTCACATTTGACCAGGATGTTCAAATAAAAACTCTGCCAGTTACAGAAGGCAGGAAGGGAAAAAGTCTCCCAAGAAAAAAGAACATGTCTATAAGAAGACAGCATGTGATTAGGAGAAGAGAAATTCAATTTAATCAATGAGCATTTGTTGGATGCCTGCACTGCCCATTTGCCAGGATAATACCTCAAGAAGACAATTGCTCTCTACGGTGAGCACAGGCTCATGTGAGTTAATGATCTTTATTTTCAGCTTTATAATCTATTCAGTTTTTCATGACCTTATGATTTCAAATTATAGTTTGGATACACTATTTTTATTTATGGCAGTGGATATGACAAGAGCTACTACTGCTACTTTACTAGTGTCAAACATGAGTTTGAAACTACAGTGTTGAATTTAAAGCATTTGTAATAATGTACACATCCATTCTTCCTTAAATTTCACAATAATCTCACTTGTAGTTTAATTTTTTAATTTCAAATGACGTGTGTAGAGCATTGTTTTTTCTTTTATTTAAAGCCAGAGTGACTTGATGTTGTTTGCCCATCATTGAAGAAGAAATATTTCAAAAAATATTCTTTTTAGTCTGATTTACTTTTAGCATCAATTGCTAAATTTTAATGGTACTTTGTAGTTAACAATGAGCTTTCCCTTATATCCTCATTTAATTTGTTATATCAATAGTAACGGTATATTAACCAAATAAAGGAAACTGGAAGGAAAGGACAGAACATTTATTGAATGCTATTAAGGATCAGACACTTTATGAATTGCTTTACATACATTATAAATCTATTACCAATGACAAAATTTCCCTAAATAATAATGAATAATCCTCAATCATCGTTATTATCTTCCTGGTAGTCTCAGTGATGCAAGGCATCACTGATAAAATGACTGGCTAGGGAAGAGATGAGAGTCTTAAATCTATGATTAGTATTCCAATTCTTGAAGCTAAATCAATCAGCTACAAAGCTACCTGGAAGCAGATAATGAAAGTTCTCTAATGAGACTAAACGTTCCATGAATATTGAATAAATTCTGGGTTAAAAAACTAACTATCTAGAGGCTTCAACAATAACATTGGGCAAAGATAAACACTCATTCACATCTTCTTCTAAATAAAGAGTTTAAATTAGCCCCAGCTGTTCTTTTAGAATGAGTTGTATGGGTATCATGTATGAAAATATGAATTAAGGATTTTCTAATAATAATTTAAACAAATATGTTTGCTTTTAAATGTGTGAGCTCGCTAAACTGTAATCTGGGACAGAATCTGGCCAGTAAGGAAAAGACCTCAGAAGCTAAAAAGCTTGATCAATGGAAGTATCTGGATAAGTTAAAGAAACATTTAAAACTTTTAAAACTGATTTCATTGTTGAGCTGATTGCCACTTACTTTTTGTGTGTTCCTAATAACACGTTCAGAATAAGATTTTAAAAAACCCAGATTGCACCGCTTGCTCATGCTTCCCATAAGGATAGCAATCCAAGCTTTGACATAGTTATGAACTAGAGGAAAACTGAAGTTTAAAACCTGAATGAGAAGTAAAAGCCATAACATACATTTCCAATAGCAAATCTAGTACCAAGAGGCTTTCATCATTTCATAGGTAACTACGGTATAATGTGGCCAAGATACTTTCACAAAGTAGCACAGTGATCTGAAAGTCATATTTTTCTTAAAAATTAATGCAAAGTTAAAGATAGTGTAAAGGTCACTTGATCAGCAAGTAAGTTTCATAAATTATTGTATTGAAAGGTTTGAAGTTGTTATTCTGACAACAACGTGTATGTGTGTGTGCATGTGTGTGTTTGGCAGGTTGCAACAATTACAAAAAACATCAGGAAGAGAACAGAATTCAACATTTCCCCAACTCTCTACATAGTTCCGTGCATTCTTAATGACCCAGTGTAAGCCCTACCTCTTTCGAAGATCTGGCAGCACTTTCTCTGAACAGCTCACTTGTATTAAAACACCGGAGAGAAGCGTTCAGTTTTACTGAGTTAGTTCCAATCTTATCACTCTCTCATCCAAAATAAAATTTCCCAGTGTATCATCTGTGATTAAATACCAATTTCACATTTTTGCTTCCTCTATCATTATATTTGTTCTCACCAGAAACTTCTGAAACATACATTTTTCTCCTCTGTGCTTTGATTTATGTCATTCTGCTGGGAATGTGGGAATGTTAAGCTAATGTTTCTTGACTCCTTACTATAACATGTACCAGGAACAATGCTAAAGATTTTACTGAAATGTGTCATTTAGCCCCACAACAATATTATGAATATTACTTTCTCAAGTAACAAATGAGGAAACTCAGGCATAATGAGGTTTGATGACTTATCTCCTAAGCTGCAGCTACAAATCCATCTCTGTAAAGCACTGTATTGCCTCTCTTGAGCATGACTTCAAATCCAGTGACATCCTATGAGGTGCAATATCAATGGAACAAATTTTCATGACTATGGCTTAAGATTTTGCTGATGTGAATTCTTTGAAATATCCATCCTTTTTTTCTTCCTTTTTTAAAATATTTTATTTTAATTATTCTGGACACAATAGTGGGAGATAAATGTTATAAACAATTGATCTCATGGAGACAGTGGAATGACACTGTCTTACGGAGTTACGGAATTGTTCTCTGGGAGGTGATGTCTTATGGACAGAGACCATACTGGGAGATGTCCAAAGTGCAATGGAAGTGGAGCATACTAGAGGCTGGGATGGGTAGCGGGGAGAGATGGAATAAGGTGGGGATGGTTAATGGGTGCAAAAAATATAGTTAGATATAGTGAACAATATTTGATAGCACCACAAAGTGACTATAATCAACAATAAGTTAGGGTATACTTTAAAATAATCAAAAAAGTGGAATTGGAATGCTCCTAACACAAAGAAATGTTAAATGCTTGAGGTGACAGATACCCCATTTTTCTTACATCAAAAATTGTATTCATCTTTCAAGTGACTTGAAATTGATGTTTCTTAATTCATAAGTCATCCAAGTCTCTCTAGGGAAAATCGTGGCTCCATGCTCCGTATCCACAGTGGCTCCTTTGCTGCCTTGCTGCTCAGTGTAAGGTCCATGGAACAGTGGGATTAGCACGGCCTGGAGTTTGCCAGAAATGTAGACACTGGCTACACATTGAACCTCCTGAATCAGAATTTTTACTTTAATAGGAGTGAGCCCTTGATGATTTATATGCACTACAAAGTTTGAAAAGCAACGCACTGGATACTTATCTTTCTGTATTTAGTTATTCACAGCAACTAATTATTACCTCTATTTGCCTAAAAATTTCCAAACAAAAGAACCAATATGTTACTTACAATTTTCTCACCCAAAGTGACTAGTGTAATAGTCCCTATATGGTTGAAAATTGGTACATCTTTATTAAATGTATTTATTGAACTGAGAGCAAATGCCATAGAAGTTATATATTTATATCTCTCATAACCCATAAAAGCAACATTATTCCCCTCTAGGCTATAAGTTCTGAGAATGTCATTTTAATGTCTGTCTAGTTCATATGGTGCCTACCTAGGACATGGAAGGCACTTCAATGATTAATGATGGAATGAGGCATTCAATAAATTAATCAAGATGATTAATACATTGAAGAGAGGTTTTTAAAGTATACTTTTATTTTGAATTTATTTAGTTACCAAATACCTGTAAGTACTTGGGTGCCAACGAGTGGTTTAAGTTCTTTACAGATATTAATATTGACTTATTCACCTTCTAAACTTTGCTTGCTTGGTTGAGCATAAATCTATATTAAATCAATAAAGGTTGCTTTGTGATACTTCTTTCAATTCTAATGTATGTTATATGGCATCTACTTAGGTTGTTTTGTTACAGATGATTAATTAATGTGCTGCAGTTGATATAAAATGTCAATATTTAAATATTTTTCTATTTTTTTCCTTTCCTGATTTTAAAATCCTTCTAAATTGTTTGGAAGTAAATTTTGCTGTAAATGGTGTGCTATTCCTGGTTGGTATAAAAACAGAATAACTTCAAAATATTTTAACACAAACTCATATTCCATTTCAGAACAGAAATATCTTGACAAATTCTGTCAGGTTTCGGATCATATTATATATATTATATTTTCTATACATTGCTCATTTACATTAAAATGATTTTATATTCAAAGGGAGGGAAGATCCCTATCCGGTGGACATCACCAGAAGCTATAGCCTACCGCAAGTTCACGTCAGCCAGCGATGTATGGAGTTACGGAATTGTTCTCTGGGAGGTGATGTCTTATGGAGAGAGACCATACTGGGAGATGTCCAATCAGGATGTAAGTATTTTTAGTCTATAAATTATGGGTTCAGATTAAAAGATCAAGCTGTGTAAGGAAGTGGAGCATAATGAAACCAGGTGGCTCCTAGTTTGTGACATTGAAATAGAATATTTAGCGGAAATGAAATTGTTTGCAAGTACTGCAAGGATATTAATGGAAACACTCTCAGAGATTTACACATTTCCTTCAAGCAGGGGTTTAGAAATGAGACAAAAGAAAACATTTTAATAAGAGCATAATGAAATAAGTGACCAGTAAGGTAAGCCATAGATTCTGATGCACATTAAAGTTGAAAAATCACTTTTTTATATGACATAAAAATACTAATGAACTGATAGTTACTTAATTGTACAGCACAAAGGATTTTACCAAAGGCAGTTACTATGGTTTGGAAGGGACCATTTGAACTGTGGCATAACTAAAATCTGTATACTAATTTTCTCTACGTTCATTCATATATTCCTTTCATAGAGATCTACATAATCAAATAATGCTTTCTTTATAACACCAAATTTCCTGTATCATTGAACATTTCTTGTTATTTTAATCTGAAAAGGATCTTTACAAACTCTTCTTTCCTAAATTCACTTTCTCTCTTTTAATATGCCTTTATGTAACATTTTAAAGCATGAATAATTTCTTATTTATTTGATAAGCTATTATCCTTTTAGGCAATTTAAAGTGAGAACTTTTTAACCTAATTTTAAAATATGAATTAGTGTGCCCAGCCCATGAAGAAGTAGAGTAAGTCTTATTTCCTAAGTCCCTGGAAACTTTGCTTCTCACACAGGTAATTAAAGCTGTGGATGAGGGCTATCGACTGCCGCCTCCCATGGACTGCCCAGCTGCCTTGTATCAGCTGATGCTGGACTGCTGGCAGAAAGACAGAAACAACAGACCTAAGTTTGAGCAGATTGTTAGCATTCTGGACAAACTTATCCGGAATCCCGGCAGCCTGAAGATCATCACCAGTGCGGCAGCAAGGTGACACATCAGACTTTGTTTCATGCACTCACTCTGAAATTCATGTGTTTGCTATCTCCAAGGTGTTATTTTTTTCCTCCCACTCTCCAAATGCATTCTTTGAAACTGGTATTATGCAAAACTAGAGCGATGTCTTTTCCTTTCCTTTTTTTAACTCTTAGAAGGAATTCTCATGCTGCTTAATAGCAATGATAAGAAATTCTGAGATATTTTTAGCTTCCATCTTGATTACAAATGATTCTACATTCATGCCTAAATTTTTGAGAAATAGGAATGCTGGACACATACCTTCTTTTCGCTTTCAATGATTAAAGAAGTCCTGATTCATTCCTTGTTTAAAATAAAGCAAAAAAAAAAAAAAATTCAAAATATTGCACCAGCTAGCAGAATGCAAATTCCCCCCACTTAATTAAACATATATTTGTTTAATCCCTATTGGGTGCCAAATGCTCTGCTAGACCCTATAGAAGATAAAACTAACAGTAAAATAAAGTCAATGCCCCTGTACAGCAATATAAATGTCAATACATCACAACTATAATGCAATCCAGAATGCACACTATATTAAATTTTAGGCTTATTCTTCTCAGTTAAGAATCACTAGTTCTCTTAGTGGTTATGAAGAATGTGAATTACACTGCATCTACAAAGTGCAATGGAAGAAATGGGAAAAAAGAGATGAATTTTGTCAGGAACATATGAGAAGAAAAGAAATATTAATGTATTTGATATATCTGAGAGAAATTAAAGGTGAAGCTATCTTATTTAATAATTTAGATTGTACACTTAAGACTAAAGCAGTTCTTTTATAATTTCATGATACATGTTTTTTCAGGCTTTTACTTTTTATTTATCATATGAGCTAGTACATATTTCATGCTTTCTTTTTTTCTTTTTTTTTGAGACAGAGTCTCACTCTGTTGCCCGGCCTAGAGTGCCGTGGCGCCAGCCTAGCTCACAACAACCTCAAACTCCTGGACTCAAGCAATTCTCCTACCTCAGCCTCCCGAGTAGCTGGGACTACAGGCATGCGCCACCATGCCCGGCTAATTTTTTCTATATATA
>NW_012146078.1:2168072-2168588 GCF_000956105.1 Propithecus coquereli | reverse complement strand
GCATTCCTCCTGACGAGTAGAGACAGAAGCACTTCAAACCTGTTTGGAACTTCCAGCTATGTGACCACTCACTCAGGGGCGTGAAGACTAATGAGTCCAATAATATCTTGTTTGCATAATGGAGTTTTCTCAACAAGAATCACTGGCACTATTCTACATTCTTTGCAAGTTGCTTCTTGACATCTATTCTTAATTGGGATGTTTCTGGTTTTCATTAATAATATCCTTCCCCGTAGTTTCCATTGCTACAAAGCATAGTGACTAAAGCTTGCATTCAATACGTGGGGAATTCCTTGGTTTTCATCTTAAGTTCTGTCTTTAAAGATCAAGCATTATGTGTATACATGTATGTGTGTTTGTGATTTAATATATATTCTGTGTGTATACATGTGTGTGTGTGAGTGTGTGCATATAAATATATTATAGTAAGTGTGATTTTTCTTTTTAAAATTGTACTTTTTCCTATTCTGCAATTTTTTCCATGTACAGCATGTTGCAGATATAGTTTGATGTCAG
>NW_012146078.1:2162058-2168022 GCF_000956105.1 Propithecus coquereli | reverse complement strand
AGTATCAGATTTTCTAAAAGGCTCAATCAACCATATTTAATGCAATATTTCAAGCAATCAAAATTAATGCCCCCAATCCAAAATGAATAAAACGTGGAAATTTTAAACATTTAAATATTGTCTTAATCCATTCATTTGTCAATGGACATCAAGATTGATTTCATATCTTGGCTACTATGAACAATGCTGCAATGAACATTATGGTATAGATATCTCGCTGAGATATTGATTTCATTTCCTTTGGATGTGTACCCAGAAGTGGGATTGCTGGATCATAACAGTAGTTCTATTTTTAGTTGTTTGAGGAACCTCCATACTGTCGTCCATATGGCCGTCCCAATTTACATTCGCACATTCTCACTAACATTTGTTATCTTTAAACTCTTTGATAATACCACCCTAACAGGTGTGACATGATATCTCATTATGGTTTTAATTTGCATTTCCCTTTTCTCTACATCCTCACTAACACTTATCGTTAGACATTTTGGTAATAGCCATCCTTACAGCTGTGAGATGATATCTCATTGTGCTTTTGATTTTCATTTCCCTAATGATTAATGATGTTGAACATGTTTACATATACCTACTGGCCATTTGTATATCTTCCTTGGAAAAATGCTTATTCATGTCCTTTGTCCATTTTTTTCATCAGGTAATTTGTTTTTTTGCTATTGAGTTGTATGAGTCACTTATATATTTTGGATATTAGCTGCTTATCAGATATAAAATTTTAAATATTTTGTCCCCTTCTGTGGATTGTCTTTTCTTTTTATTGATTATTTCCTTTGCTGTGAAGAAAAATTTTAGCTTGCTATAGTCACTTGTTTATTTTTGCTTTGATTACCTGTGCTTTTGGTGTCATATCCACAAAATTGTTACCAAGACCAATGTCATGGAGCTCTCTCTCTCATGTTTGCTTTTAGGAGTTTTATAGCCTCAGATTCCAAGTTTATCCATTTGGAGTTGATTATATTGAGCACATATTATCCAGTTTTTACATTTATATTTAAGTAAGATGAAAAGGAGAATCTGAACCGAAGCCTTAATTTCAGTATGGAAATAACATTTGGGGTCATTAAGATTGAATTTAGTAATAGATCCTTAGATAAAATTATTTATAACTTATTTCATAAGGATAAATCTCTATCCTAAACTTCACACAGACTATACAGACCTTTTGAAATCCACGTGACAGTTTAACAACTAACAGGATAAGAAACCTGTCCTTCCCTGGGCCATACGGTCCTCATTTTGTTCACTAAAGCCATTTCTTTTGATCTTTACACAATAGTAATCATAGCAAAGAGAAACATCTTTTCAACTCTTCCCTCATAAAAAAGACATCTAAACCATTTTCACAGGACGGTATTATCAATCTAAAGCTAACTCATGCGGTATGATGTAGGGATATTTAACACAAATTTTATAGAGGAAAACAGTCTTAATATTAATCATAGTATGTCAGGATAGGTCCTAGCATCTAAATTTTAATATATATCCATAATTTACTTTTCCATTCTTATTAAAATGCATTGAATACTTTTTTCCTGATATATATTCTTTAAGATCTGAAAAAATTCAATGTATTTTGTCACAAGACATAATTTCAGAGAAAATATAAACATTTTTCCAGAAAGTGCCATCTATCTTAATTGACTAAATATAAAAGTTCGGGCAATTGTATTGGCATTTTTACTTATTGCCCTTAAAACACACAACAGGTGATATTTTGCCATTATAAATTTATTATCAACAACCTCACATTAATATGCAACAATGTCAAGAATTTTTTTCTTTTAGAAAATTTGCTTTTTACTCTTGACAATGATTATTTCATCCTTTTCATAACTGATTAAACTCATTCCTCTCTTTATTTTTTTACTGATGTCTTAAGAAGGCCAAATACTTATTGAGAAAATACAAAGCTATTAGATGGGAACTTTTAACAGCAAAATAAAAATGCAATGGCACCTGCACCTTCTTTCCTCTAATTATAAGAGGATACTCTGGTTTCTCTTCAGATCGTGTAATTGTAAGAGGATGTGCACCTCTACTTGTCAGGGGCAAATCCTCTACTCTCCCTCTCTCCCTATCTCCCTTTCTCCTCTCTTTCTTCTACATATCCAGGCTCTTTCTTTCTGCAGGATCATTGCCATGGAAATATATCCTACTATGTTGTTTGTCACATTTTCCTGGTGATAAGAATCACCTGGGGAACATATTAGGCATAAGACTATCAAGGTCTACTACAAGCTACTGATATTCAGAATCTCTAGGAAAGGGGAATGGAATCTGGATGCTTGATTAAAAACTCGAGGTGATTTTTCTCATCAGGAGAATTTAGGAGATACTGCTTGTCAATATCACCTCTGCTGGTGCCCCACCTCTGCCAACTACTTCCCTATTTCTCTAACATTTTTCATAGCAAAACTTCTCAAATAATAAACTTACGGATTTATAAGCTCAATATTCTGAAAATCTATCTTTCTAGTTTCTCCTGTTAGCCTGATCCTTACACTGCCTTCCTAATTTAGTCAAATACATCAGCACCTACTCATCTGCCCAACCAGGAATTGGGGCAACTCTTGACACCTCTTTCTTGCCTCCCACATATTGATTCAGATGATCAATCTCTCCCCCTTCCCACTGCAAATACTCTCTTCTCTTCTATGACTGTTTTCTCTTTTGACCTGGACCATTGCACTGGCCTCCCAACTTTCCCTGCTTTCATTGTTGCCCAACTCCAAACATCTTTCTCCACAGCTTTCAGAATCTTCCTATGAAACATATATGATATAATTTTGTCACCTGTTTATAATGAATTTTGAATTCCCATTATACTCAGAAAAGAATCTAGTCTACTTTTGATAGTTTATAAAGCCCTCCTTCTCCAATGCCATTTCTTTTATTCAAATGTTCGTTTTCAACAACTATTTATTATATGCCAATCTACCATGTGGAAGATACCGTGTAGACTTTGGAGAACAATGAAGAAGACAAATACTGTTTCTGCCATCCTGCAACTTACATTACAGAAGAAATATAATAAACAATAGACAAGTACAGATCATAGAAAGGAAAATAATTAGATGGCTGTGATATACAATAAAAGAGTAGTTGGGAAAGAGCCCTCTGAGCAGATGATATTTGAGCTGAAATCTAAAGGAAGAGAATGAGGCAGCTGTGCAAAGACCACCCCTCTCCCAATAAAGAAAATATTCTTGGCATAGGATAAAAAACCTGCAAATACCTTGAGATGAGAAAGAGTTTGGAGAGTTCTAGGAAGTGGCAAAGGACAATATGAAGAGCAGGAGGGAAAGGAAGAGTCTGTCATGAGTCTAAGGAGACAAACAGAAGCCAGAGCACTTGAGGCTACCCAGGCTATGGGAAGACTTTGAAATAGTTTTCAAATGCATGAGGAATCCATTAAGGTATTTGAAGCAGAGAAGTAAGATGATTTGATTTATATGACTGCTTTGTAGTGGGAGGAGCAAAAGTAGGAGGAGGCAGGGGTCATTTTAACCTTTCAACTTGTGCCACTTTCACTTAAACAATATTCTAGCCTCAGCGGCCACTTCTGGTTCCTTCGAAAAGCAAAAGCATTTCTGAAGATCCTAACACATGTTCCCCTTGCTCAGATTCTCCTCCACGCCTTTCTTCCTCAAGGAGGCAGCTTACACATCATGTATTTATTGAGCCATTCTCTGGCAACATCAGAGAAGTAAAGTTTAACACCATTATTCTTTTACAGAGCACCGTATTGTTGTTCTTCATCCTTATTTCAATTCTGTTTTCTGTATGTGTGTGGACTTTTTAAGTATCCATTCTCCTAATAAACTCATCCTAGGAGACCAGACGCCATGCTTCTCTTGTATTTCCAGTGCTAAGTTGACAGTAGAAACTCAGTAAATATCTGCTAAATACATGAGTAAATATTTGCTGACATCATTAGTAACTTTCTATTTCAACAAACACAATTTTTAGGGAAAAAAATTCTAATATGTCTCTACTTATTAACAGATTGTTTTAAGACAATAGTCATATGGTAAAGGCTTAAAACTATTCTCTTATGAGTCCCTTTCTTTCAACTTAACTCTGGAAATACACACTGAAAACACAATAAGAACTATTTCAAACTGAATTTGTGGCTAGTACGAAGGATTCAAACTTCTGACTGATGTAGTTACTCAGATCAATGTATAGAATTGTGCCTGCACACACACCTTATAGTGTCCTTTAAGAAAAACAACCATATTCTTAAAGAAATGATGTTTTCCAGAGTCTTCCTTGATCTGGTTAGTTTTACAGTAAAATTTTTTTTGTTTATTCTGGTATGTTGGCTAAGTACATTTTACAACTAATTGTTTGAATTAGAAAACTTTGTTTTATATGCTGTTAGACAAATCTTTTTTAGAATGCATCATTTCACTTTTCAACTTTCATTAGATTCGATGATTCATAACAGAAGCATTCTCAAAGCAGCTTCCACTGACAGTGTCTCTGTGATTATCATTGCTCATCGTACATGACTAAAAGTGGTGAAATTGGAAAAGCAGATGTTCAGGGTGGACCAGATCTAAAACTACCTTAGATGCTGTAAGGAATGGTGAGAAGAAAAGAGAAGCTATACTCAATTTTGTGTTATGTTTGTTTTCTAGTAATTGATTTATTTTTTCTAAAAATAAATGAAATCAAAGGAGATATGTGAGAGTTTGAAGTTTTGACTGTACATCATACAAGGCTACAGATGTTTATTTAGCAATAACCTGAATGAGGCATTATACCAGGCACTGTGATGGTTACATAACTGATGCAGCCTCCACCTTCAGCAGGTTACATTTAAATATGGGAGAAAAAAGAATATTCAGAAATATTATAATACCCCTCAAAATATTTAATTATTGGAGCAAAAAAACAAAGTGTTCAGAATACAAGGGGAGGTGAGTTTACTTTATATTTGGGATTTCCTGGGAGTTTTAGGTAAAAAGTGACTTTTGGATGGTTGATGAAATTTCTGCAGGCAGATAACAGGATAAGATTATAAGAAGCTAAGAGAACACTGTACAAAAAGGACAAGACACACAAAAATGTAGGATACTTCAAAATTGCATTGTATAATACAGTTCTACTAGACTATGGGATAAAAAAGGAAATTATGGGGAAAGAGCCTGATAGATGATTGTATCAGGTAATGGAAGACTAAATGTTATGTCTAGAAATTTGGACTTTTAGCCATTGAAGGTACTTAAGTGATACACTGTGCTTATGGAACAGTTAGTTCTTTGGCAGCCACCTCTAAGAAGGGTTGGAGGTGAAGAGATTCTTGATAAGGAAATAGGAGATGATTTCCGTAGTCTAAGAAAAGGCTTGAGTTAGGGCAGAGTAGAGAAAATAGAACGTGTGTGAATTTATTAATAAAATATTTTACAGATGTATTGTAGGACATGGTGACTTATGAGACGTGCGGAGTGACAGAGAAAGGATCAGAGGGTACTTCCAGGATTTGAATGTGGAGGGCCATGAGACCAGCCTTCTCACCGACAGTGGTAGAAAGGGCAGAAGGAAGAACACGTCTGCCAGGCATTTGAGCATTCTGAATTTCACATCACAACCCATGGGAGAGATTAAGGCTATGCATACAATATAGAGTATTCTTTCTGTAGAGATCAAAAGAGCAGCCCAGTAAGAAACATGTTTAGCAGGTACAAATCTCAATCCAGTAATGGCAGTTTTAATCACAAATATAACCTTCTTTATTTTTCTGATATTACTTAATTTCAAATTAAAGTTCTCATATCCCGTGGATTATCAGAAGACTTTATAATTAGGGGAGAATGTTTGTTTTATATAGGTTGACATTGAGCTATCTCTCACCCCAACCTTCCAGATTATAATTTTCACCTTCCCTTTGCTGCTTCTGTGCCTCTCTGGGATCTGGGGATCTTAGTGAAGTCTCTAAAT
>NW_012146078.1:2158868-2160703 GCF_000956105.1 Propithecus coquereli | reverse complement strand
CTGTTTTGATTATTACTATATCCTTCAAGATAGATTTAACAACTAAAAAACAAAATAATCTGTCTTTATTTCTCAAAATGACTTTGACCTCAAATTCTGAAACTGACAGGGTGACTTTGCTTGCTGAACAAACATGATACAGAACCTTTTAGAGGGAAGCAAATATGCCAAATACCCAGGTGATCTCTCTCTCTCTTTTTAATCTTAAAATCAAAGTAGCTAATTTCACCACAGGGGGGAATTAAACCAGATGTAATAGCTATAACTGTTAAGATTTTTGTCCTTAAGGCCTAGAGATAATTAAAATAAACACAATGACTTTACTTCTCCTTAATGTGTCATTTATATACTAGTTTCCTGTTGGGAACTATATATATTCAAAATTATTTTTAGTTACTGATGACAAATTAAATTCATTTAATCACATTTGAATTTTTAATGTTAGAGATAAAGAAGATCAAGGTCATCATTAAACCACATTAAAATAAATTAGCAAATATAAGGTTTTCCCCCTGAAATACAGTGAGAAAATGTCTTCTGAAATAAAAAAAAAGTAGGTTATAAAAGGTACTGAAAAATTATATTACTATTCTCAATCATAAATGTAGATATCATCAGTACTTTGGCTTTAAGAAATTGCTCTTTAGATTTAATATATTACCTGAACATATTTACAACAAATGAGAAACAATTATAGTGTTATAGCATGTATCTCCAATACTATCTCCTAGACTTAGTAGGCATATATTAATACTTACACATTCCAGAAATGTATATTACTCATTATTTTTGATATGTGAAAGGTAAAGTTTGTTGTACAACAAAAGGAGTCTTTTATGTTATAAAATGATAACTAGCGATTAAGAATTGTAAGGCAGTACTGAAAAAAGTTCATTATTGAAAGGTATTATTGGGATTGGCAGTTGTCAATTGACATTTGTTTCTCAGTACATGGTGATAATTGATATGCACATATTTACAGCTGAAATAGAAGTTGATGGGAAGAAAATATATGTGTACCTCTTTAGAGCAACAGTATGAACACTCATAAAAGAGTAATTCACAAATCTTAACACAAAGAGGGAGAGAGAAAGGGAGGAAAGTTATTTTTCGCTTCCCCTGAGCAAACATGTAATTTCCATGATTTCTTTTTAATGACTGCGATCTTCGGCCAGTAGGTACTGATTTATGAAAAGCTGTAAAAGATCAGGTGGAACTCTGTAGGACATCGTTTACAGCTGCACGGATTGAAACCTATCTAATTTGTCTAGTAAAAGTGTGAGCTCACAGTGCACATCACCCAGCCTATAAATTTCCCCTTCAAACCCAACGTCTGGGGCTGGGTCTGAAAAAACGCCAATCCTTGCAGCTGCTCAAAAGGCCCAGATTCCCTTGGTGCGCATGAAGAGACATCACAGGCTCTTCGCAGTGAGAGACAAATTCCTATCCATTGATAAACTCTCCAGATGTCCTCTCCAAGGAGGAAAGGAACCAATTTTTATTTGAAATCCCCCGAGAAATCCTGAAAGTGGAAAAATGATACTTTGCAGGGCTGGTTATTCTGAGGTCACTGGCATTAAAATTAGGTCATTTTTTTTTTGTCTTGGTTGTACTTTGATCCAAGTCATAAACAGACAAACTCAGTTGGGGTCACTCTAATCTCTAATCCGCATGTCCTGTTCTATTTCAATTTGTTTATCCTAATTTTCTCTAAACTCTTGTTGAGTCTGGCTGAAATGTTGAGTGTAAAAGTACAAAAACCATTTTGAATTGAGAAGAAAAAATTCTGCATTTTGCTATTAGACACACTTCATAAATATTCTGAATAGATGTCC
>NW_012146078.1:2153652-2155500 GCF_000956105.1 Propithecus coquereli | reverse complement strand
ATGACATTTGTAACATTATTTAACTCTGTACTAACTTAATGTCCTGCTTCAAGTATAGTCTAGGTTGTTCAGACCATTCTTTAGACAGCAACCTAAACAATGTCTAACAAACAAACATCCAATGGGTAAGACTTAACGTTAAAACCAAATCCATCATCGAAGCAGACAGAAAAGTATTCAGTGTGTCATTTCTGCTATTACTGTATCCTAAATTACCACCATCTTTGTCAATGATTAAACAAATTAAATTATAATAAGGTATGTATGGATGTATTTATGCCTTTCACTGGCAAAGTTTCAATGATTTAAAAAGCAGTCGTGAGTGGAGAAGGGGAGCACTTAGACAAGATGATTACACGATATTCCTCCTAGCTGCCAGCTTGAACAGATGAAGCCTTCATGGCAGATAAATTCCACAAATGAACAGGAACACCACATGAAGTCTGTTCCTGCTGATGTTGGTGTCAAATTTTGACACACGGCAACTCTGCTGACTCCTGAACTTTCTCCCTTTGGTGTTTTCTTGCAGGCCATCAAACCTTCTTCTTGATCAAAGCAATGTCGATATCACTACCTTTCGCACAACAGGTGACTGGCTTAATGGCATCCGGACAGCACACTGCAAGGAAATCTTCACAGGTGTGGAGTACAGTTCTTGTGACACCATAGCCAAGATTTCCACAGAGTAAGAAAAAATTTTATTATAAAGAATTAATAATTCTTCTGAACTTTCTACTGAATACAAGTTTTGTATGAACATGTTATAAATATTCGTTGTACCGCTGGGGTACTTACTGTCTCCTGTAACTGCTGAACGTGGCCCTGGGTCTCTTTGTAACCCACACCTCTGGACTGATGCACGTTGCTGTGTCTTCCTCCCTCATGATAGGGCCTCAGGATAGGGGTCTTCATTGACACTATGACCTTCAGATAGACCAACAGATAAACACCCATATCCCTGGTGCAAATCCAAGCCCCAAATTTAAAACATGAGCAGATATAGCTTGATGATTATTATGTTCCTGCATTTGTGATTTTCTGTTATTTTTACCAAAGCTTAACCTCTGTGAATGTGGAAAATTGAGAACTGAGTGGATAATCTGACATACAAGGAAATAAGTTAAAGTATAAAGGTAGTTTTCACAGCTATTAAATAAACATATCATCATCTAGTCATCATTGTCTACTCTGTAAAGGATATCATGCTATTAAATGGAGCTATAATTAGGTTTAACATAGGACTCTTTGGGTTTTCCTTAACAGGCTTATTGTCAGTTGAGAAAGATGGAGTATGCATTGGAATATCAATATTAATTTATGGTTTCATGTGTTAAAAGCCAATAATAATCAAGTATAATATGATATATTTCTTAGACAGGGATATTTTGGTAACAAGAATCTTGATTTGAGAAACACATGGACTCAAGGAAAGGGGTTTTGTAAAGAATCAAGTGAATCCAGTGAATAATAAAAAAAATTAGTCTTTATTCACAAGATATGGTATTTGGGAACTGGAAAATGAAGAGCTAGAAGGCATATTCTTCATCTCCTTATGAATGAGAACCAATTTACTTCACTGACTAATGTAACTGCATCTTTTTTTTTTTTCCTTTTCTGCACAGTGACTTTTTCTGTATTCCCATTCACATAACTAAAAATGGCTTTCTCAATTCTAGCTCATACAATCTCCTAGTGCCACTCCTGACTAGGGCCCCACTCTTTTAAGTTACCAGGAGAGAAACTCAGATTGGCTCTGTCCTACTTGTAGATTGGCCCCTCTAAGGTCATATGCCTGCCAATGTCTAGTCATTTCTATTCAAAAGAAGTAAAGTGAGATAGAATGAACTT
>NW_012146078.1:2151972-2152752 GCF_000956105.1 Propithecus coquereli | reverse complement strand
GAACACTGTTAATAAGATTAACTGCTTAGTTTGCAATTTAAATACAGCTATGAGTGTGATAAGAAAGCTATTTGCTTAAAAAAAGTGAAATGACAGCATTTGTCATATTTCCAAGTTAGCTGTGTTCTGTGTCAACAATACAGTGTTGGACATTAAACTCTTTCTGGCTGATCAGCATATATTTACTTTATTATTATTATTTGAACAACCTGTGAATATACATTCAAGATGAAAGCTGACTTTTCCTGAGAGTCTCAGCTTTGTCAGGTTTGCCCTTCACGCTGAGTAACATGGTCTTGGATTATCTCTGTATTCCACTCCCCACAATATTCTTTCTTCTGTCCTTTCTTCTCAATTTAGGGACAATGTAGGATTAACATCGATTGCCCTAAAACTCCTTGAAAGGAATTGTTTTTTTCCTTGAGGTTCCACAGTGTCATGAATCTCGTGCTCTCAGCTTATATATCAAAAAGAAGAATTTATTAAAAATCTTTAATATGCTAATAATTTCAGTAACCCATGTGAGGTAACATTTTCACCTTAATATTTAGTTAAATATTTTCTTTCCTTTTGCAGTCTTGATCTCATTGTTTGAACTTGATTGCTTCTCAATCTCTATATTCTTTGTGCCATCCATATGCAATTCAGAAATAATTCTCTTGACCAAATAATTCTAGAGATTCCCCTAGAATAGGCAGAGATACCTAAGATGAATACTGAATTTCTTTTTTTTTATACAGACCATCAAATCACAAGAAAAGATCAATAAAGTTTCACATT
>NW_012146078.1:2143243-2150202 GCF_000956105.1 Propithecus coquereli | reverse complement strand
TGGTGTGTGTTCACGCATGCATCTTCTATTCTTGCTATTCTCAATTTGCCTGGTTCTCCTTGCCAGATGGTACTTTATACCCTGATCAACTTCACCATGAAAAATATATTTTGTTGTGTTTCTTTGTGTAGTAAATTTGTATTGAGCCTACTAAATGGCAGCCATTGTTCAAGGTGCTATTGATAAACAGAGTACAAAATAAGTAAAAATCCCCGTTCACATGGAATCTACCTTTTTGTGGGACAAGAAAGGAAATAAAGAAAATAAACCAGAAAGAAAGGTGATATGCTAACTGGTAGTAAATGCTTTGGAAGAAAATGAAAGAAAGGAAAAAAGAAAATGCAGATACAAGTGCAGGAAGATTTTACAATATTAAATAGGAGAGTTGGGGAGATGCTCACTAGAGGGGGATATTTGAGCATCCTCATTCCTGAAAGAAGTGAATATATGAACTAATTACTTGAAACAAGAGTATGTAATTAATAATTTGCACATGTTTAGCTAAGTCTTTCCTTTTTCTTAAATGAAACTCTGTATATTTTCATAATCTTTAACGCCTGCTTTCTGACTTTAAACTATGATAAAGTTAATAAATAGAGACATATCTTTGTCAATTTTTTCTACTTTGAAAGAACTCTACACTTTAAAGAGATATGTCAATTATTTATTGCTCTGTTAACAAACTGTCCCCAAACTTAAAGAATCAAAAAACAGTTTTATTATACATCACAGTGTTGTGGGCTATGAATTAGGACAGAGCTTAGGTGGGTGATTCTCTGCGCTGTAGTGTTGGTGTTGGCTGAAGCTTTCAGCCGACAAATGGACTGACCTGGCCTGGAGGGCTGGAGATGCTTTCATTCAGATGTCTGCCTTGGTGAAGATGGCTACCTAGCTGATCTCATCTGGGACTGCAGACCAAAGTGTTTACACACGGCCTCTCTGATGCCATAATATCAGGTAGTCAGACTTCTTATATGGCAGCTCTGGGGCCCCAGAGAGGATATATTAAGGGATAAGAAGTGGAAGCTGGCAATTTCTCAAGACCTGAGTGCAAAATCTAATACAATGTCACTTCTGGTATACTCTGTTAGTGACAGCAGTCCCAGAGTTGGCCTGGATTCAGGGGAAAGAGATAAAGCCCCCAAAAGAATATGTGACCATCTGTATTAGTTTCCAAAGACTGCCATAGAAATTATCATAAATTTTTTATTGGCTTAAACAACGGAAGTTTATTCTCTTACAATTCTAGAGGCCAGAAGTCTGAAATCAAGATTCTGGCAGGACCATACTTGCTTCAGAGTCCCTAGAGATGAATCTTTCCTTGCCTCTTCCAGCTTCTGGTGGTTCCTGGTGTTCCTTAGCTTGTGGCAACATC
Source organism: Propithecus coquereli (assembly GCF_000956105.1). NCBI lineage: Eukaryota > Metazoa > Chordata > Mammalia > Primates > Indriidae > Propithecus > Propithecus coquereli. The sequence continues at coordinate 2,148,827 of NW_012146078.1, read as the reverse complement.
ACTCCAATCTCTGCTTTCATTTTATGTAATTTCTTCCCTGTGTCACTGTGTGTCTTATTCTCTTATAAGGAACTGTCGTTAGATTTAGGTTCCACCCTAATCCAGTATAATATTTCAATCTTTGTCTTAATTAAATATGGAAAGGACTCTATTTCCAAATAAGGTCGCATTATGATGTTCTGGATGGACACAAATTTTGAGGGAACACTATTCAACCTACTACACCATCTATACATTTGTCCACAATATAGAGGTGGAATAGTGAGGATTTAACACATGAATGATGCAAATATTAAAAAATTAGGTCCAAAATACTGGAATATATAATAGCATAAGTTTTGCCAATTGAAAATTTCCTGTTTACATACTATCCAGGAAACCATGATTCTCACCAAATATTTTTTCTTTTTTTTTACAGTGACATGAAAAAGGTTGGTGTTACTGTGGTTGGGCCACAGAAGAAGATTATCAGTAGCATTAAAGCTCTAGAAACACAATCAAAGAATGGCCCAGTGCCAGTGTAAAGTACTGCTTCTGGAAGGAAGTGGTGGCTGTGGAAGATGTAGCATCACTCTACAGATAGACAACAATGCTGGAGATACTGGTGGAAGCTCCAAGTCCAATAAAACACTCAGATATGAGTACAAATGCCTTAAAATGGAATTGAAAAACCCTTTATTTTCCCCTATCATTTAGTGGATGGGTGGGTTGGTGTATTTTGTTTTGTAATTGATTTTTTAATATTAGTTGATAGATTAAATTAAAATTCTTCAGCGCAAAATGGTGAAGAACTAGCCTAGAGCCATTGATCATAAACTGACTATGATAAAAGCAAAACAAATGGAATAACAAAATGGACATGGTGGCTTTGTTTACAAATAGCCACAAAAAGAAAGACTTGTAATATTTTTATATACGGAAGAAATCTGTAACAGGTATTTTGTTTCTTTAAAAGTAAGCAAAGCAGAGGAATTTATACCTCAAACTATCTGGCCATATTTGCTACCTTATCATTGTATTATTCTCTTTTATCTGTTTAAAGCATATAGAGATGAAGTTTGTAGTTGTTTTAAGTACTACACATTTTTAAATTGTTAGCTTCTTAAGTATATCATGTAAAGAAATGTCTTAATTTTTGAAAAAGTACATATTTATTTTCTTTTGAGTTGTTTTTATTGTTTTGTATTTATGCCTTGATGATTTAATTTGGATTTTTTACAGCCAAGTGCCAAAAGCTCTCTCAAATTGTCAGCAGTAGAAAACATATTTAACTAGACACAGATAACGATGGGCTTCTTTCTAGATTTTTTGAACCATCCACTTACCTGCATTAAAAATAACAAAACCCTTTCCTTGTTCATACTCTAATCAAATATTTCACAGTCTGAATGATCCTATTCATTTTTCCTTCTCCATTTATTATAAACTGTATGATCCTAATTCAGTGGAATATACTGGCTTGTATGTAATAGAATCTCAACCAGATGACATACCTTTCCTGCTCTGGTGCTTAGAGACCATCAACTCCCTTCGTTAGGTGAAGGACCCATGTTAGAGCTCCTGAGAATAGCTACACTGGAAAGAATTGGAATCCTATTTAGATTGCTTCATTAATTAGCAACATAGCCTATAGGCCAATGCATGAGTCAAAAAATCACTTGCTCACTGGCTTTGAAAAGTCACTTAATATTGTTGCTTAAACTTGCTGAGCTATTTATAGAGAATGATGATAACTGAACTACTCATCTATATCATTGGGGTTTAGGTCAATTAATTAAACATTATGATCTTCAATACCAGGTATTATTATCTGTAAGAGTCTTCCACTTCAATGCACCTGTTGTAATTTTGCTATATAACTAGAAGCACTGAACTTCCTTGAATTTATTGGACTTATCATTTTCAAAGCAGCTGGTCATCTAGCAAATGCCTCAAAATCTGCAAGCAGTAGAGAGATCTTTCATTGCAGGGATTTAGACTATTACATAAAGGCTAAATATGAGCATGCTCAGTAATATTTGAAAGGATGTACCTGGTGGAAATCTAGCTATTGATATATTCTGAAACAGCATTTTAGCTCTATACTCTTTCTACTGCTGATATCATGGGTATAAGAAATGCATATGTCACAAGAATAGAATAAACAAAAACCATGCTGCAAATTTTATGTTCTTATGCAAAATGGAACACTAATGAAATACAGCTTAAAATCACAAATAAAAATTCACAAGTGTTAATCTGTTATAGGTTTAGTGTAATAAGGCTTAGATTGTGTTCCTTCAGATATGCGATTATTTCTCAAATTTTGACAATATTCCTTATAGTCAATTCACACTACTAGAATTCTGTATTGGATATAATAAAAGCATGAACATTTTAAAAAGATATGTGTGATTATGAAATTAATCACAAATTTCACTTAAGCCTGCTAGAAGCAGCTAGAAAAAAATGTTTAATCAAATATTTTGTGTTTTGGAATATTAAAATGAGATCTGAATCTGATTTTCATCTCATTTTTTCCCCAGGCTAAGATTTACGTTTTTAGATACTGTTCTGAGCATACTCAACATAATCTGTGCATTTTATAAACTAATAGAAGTTGAGGATTGCTGAATCTATTTCACTTATTTTGGCTGTGATTTCCATTTGAAAGTAGAGGTTGTATACACAGCATACCGTTCTTCATTTTTTCAATATTTTTCTACCTGACCTCTTATAGATTTACTTTATGCAATTCTTACCCTGTACATATGTAAACATAAGTGTACGATTCTTAACTGTGGAGTAGAGGTACTAGAATGCTTTTGGCCATCTCTTTGTACAGGAACTTCATTGGTATTCAATAAACATGACACCACAATTCCTTCAAAATGTTATGTACCATATTATCTGTTTTGTATCTTAAATTTGATTTACATGTATTATTTATTTCTGGTAACTCACCCAGTTTATGCCGTGCTAAATGTCAATTAAGCCATGTATAAATGTGTATGATTGACAATGTGTGTTTACTTTAAACTTGTCTTTTCAAAACATTACTCATTCAGTTTATGTTGTACAATGTAGATGGCCTCTTACTAATTGTAAAATGATTTGTAGTGGAAACATTTATATTTTTATAATAAACATAATGAAAATATTTTTTACAGATTGGAATACAGAAGTAGTCTTTGAAGTTTTTTTTAATATAAAAGTATGTTCATATTTAAACAGAAAAATAATGAAATTTATATAAGTCACAAAAAATGTGCTTCTGTTTCCTTTTTCTCCATCAGTGAGGAGGGATTCATGTTATGTGATCCTGATTTTGTGGTCTAAATCCGATTATCAATACCCTAGAACAATAATCAGTAAATATTATCTTCGTAGTTAATAAACACAACAGCATTAGGCAGTTCTCTTTTGATTACAAGTGACAAAAAGTAGATAAATTAACTTCAGGATAAAAAGAAAATGTTAAGCCTGTGTGACTGAAAACTCTGGGGATAAAATCCCTAGCTGAGAAATCAGGCACAGATGGAACCAGGAATTCCAACAATCTCATCAGGGTTAAGTATCTCGTTCTATGTGCTTTCTTCCTTTGACCTTATTTTTTTCCCCAACTACATTAATTTGCAAATTGTATCTTTTTACAAGGTGGAAAATACTGCTCTATTTAACGCAGTTCTGCATTTGAATTCCTGTGAAATAATTACTGTCCTTCAATTGTTCCAGCAGAAATTGTGAGTACCTGCTTGGGTCACAGCCCTATCACTTTGGGCAGAGCAATAAATTACTCAGATTGGCAAGTTCTCAGTCCTGTGGTTGGCCTTGGAGATAGTGAGTGGGGTCATGTGGAAGTGATGCTCTATGAAAATTGTAGATGTCAGAGTGGTTTATTTTGGAAAGAAAGTCAGAATATCCTTTATGAAAAAAGAAAGAAGGAATTCTGGTCAGGCCAAATGAAACAAAAATGGAAAAAACCAAACAACTATAACTGAAAACCATATGCTAAAGCACATCTGATACTTTGTATAAAGTAGGACCCGTTCACAGTCAACTTAAAGAAAATGATTATACATAAAAATCAAAAAGAGATAACTTAAAATATATGCAAAATAAGATGAGTGACAAGATTCCCATAGAGAAGGAAGTGGTTAGGAAAGATCACAAAACAGGTCATATTTGTGTTTCCCTTTAAGATTGAGTGGAGTAGAGACTATCTTAGAAACAGATTAGCTAAGTAAAAGGGAAGAGATAAAGAAGAACATATTTATTCACTCAATAAATATGTAGTAAGCATTGCTATGTGCCAGGTGTTTTGCTTTTACCATTTACAAGTTACCTCATTGAATTTTTGCAACACTTGTGTGAATAGATAATGCTCACTTTTAAGTGAGGAGGATATCCAGGCTCAGAATGTCTAAGTCACCTCCCAAGGTCAACCCTAGTATATATAGGAAAAGATATTTTAAACTAGAATCTTCTTATTCTGTGTTATTTTTATCATATTATAGCTGTTATTATCCCACAATTCTCTGGGGACAGTGACAGTGGACTTCAATCTGAAAGCTCCTTGCGCTTTCTCTTATACCCTGTCCCAATGTTTCACAGGAATTTCTACCAAAAATTGCTTTCAGGGCTAATTCTTTCTGTGTCTGATTCCTGAAGATATTAAACCGAGATGACTCTGAAGTTGATTAACCTGGAAACTAAAATGTCATCCTTTGCTCTTCCCTCCACCTCCTCTTCAGTGCCTAACAGTTCGCCTAAGCCATGAAACCATCTTAGGAATGTCGCTTCCATCCCTTTTCTCTGTTACACACCACACCTCTGTTAGTCTCTCATTACTTGCCTGGAATACCAAAGGAACTTCCTAAATTATGCCTCTGACTTCAGTCCTGATTTCTTCAAAACACTGTTCAATACACAGCCAAATTATGAAAAATTTGTAGTTCCTCCCCCAGAGGCTTGCATACTCAAATGCCTCAGGGGCCTGACAGCCTACAAAAATGAGTGAAGCAAGTGAAGTGTGTAGTGACCCATAAAAGCACCTTGCCTTCCTCTAAAGCGACTTCTCAGGTATAAGGCAACATCAATCTAGCCTGAATTCCTGATTTTTCAAGAAAATGCTTGATCAGAATTTTTGTGAGAAATTTGTATATATTTAAAACATAACTCATCAAATTACCGCCCCTCCACACACACACACTCTTGCACACACACTCATAGGCTGAATTTAGCCTACAGTGGCCAACTTTTCATTTCTAGATTTCTAGAATACAGAATACTCTGGCGTTGGCATACGTGACCTGTCTTGACCAAAACCCTGCTTCTCTCCTTATTTTCAGGTTTGTCTACTACCTCTTCATGCTCTACACAACTGTATTGAACCACCTGTAGTTCTCTGAGCATGCCACACTTTTTTTTAATGCATCACAGCCTTTGACGTTTCAGTTCCTCTGTCTAGAATCACTTAGCCAATCTCTTTTCAGTCTTCGGGTCTCCTTATCTCCCCATCCCTGGATTAGATGACCTTTTCTTAAGCAGCAATAGAACTCTGTGCTTAAAAATATCATAACATTTGCCACCTTAACTGAAATTG
>NW_012146078.1:2138184-2139229 GCF_000956105.1 Propithecus coquereli | reverse complement strand
ACATATTCATTGTTGGTATCTGGAAATATGATTAAGTTTTTGTTTTGATTTTATATCCTGCTACCTTGTTGAATTCATGCATTAGTTCTAAGCTCTTATTTTTGTAGATTCTTTGGTATTTTTCTATGTAGACAATCATACCATCTAATAGTGACATTTTTATTTCTTCCTCTCCAAACTTTTTAGTTGCTTTTTCCTGCCTTATTGCTCTGGCTAGAACTTCTAGTACTATATTGAATAAGAGTGGTGGTGAGTAGACATTTGTTCCGAGTCTTAAGGAGATAGCATTCTGTTTTTCATTATTAAGTATGATGTTTGCTATAAGTTTTTTGTAGATATTCTTGTTTTATTTTTTTTTTTATTTCAAAGTATTACAAGGGTACAAATGTTGTTGGTTACAAGGATCATTTTTGTAATGCTTGAGTCAGGGTTAAGAAAAAAATCAAACCACCCCATTAAAAAGTGGATATAAGACATGAACAGAAGCTTTACAAAAGAAGATGACTAAAGGGCCTATAAACATATGAAAAAATGCTCAACATCACTAATTATCAGGGTAATGTATATTAAAGCCACAATGAGATATCATCTTCCCCCCATAGAAATGGTATTTATTAAAAAGTCCCCAAACAATAGACACTGGTGTAGAAACTCTTGATTGAATTAAGGACGTTTCCCTCTATTCTTAGTTTTCAGAAATGTTTTCATTTTTTTCTTAAATTCATGAAAGAGTATTGAAATTTTTCAAATGATTTTCCAGCCTCAATTGGTATGATTATGCAATTTTCTTCTATAATCTCTTGATATGGTGATTATATTGATTTATTTTTGAACATTGAAACACACTTGCATACCTGGATCAAATACTACTTATTCATGGTGCATAATTTTATAATACATTGCTGGATTCAATTTCCTAATATGTTTTAGAGAATTTTGCATCTAAATTTATGAGAGATATACAGGTATAGTATTCTTTCTTTTGCTTCCTTATTTTTCTTTACATTATTTATTGGTTTTTTTCGAGGGTACTACCAGCTTCAAA
>NW_012146078.1:2135171-2138134 GCF_000956105.1 Propithecus coquereli | reverse complement strand
TACATATATGTACACACACATATATAAGCTTTATATTAACTGTTCCAAACAATTATAGTTAATAGCAATTGAGCATTTACTATGCACAAAGCCTTTAATACATATCATTTGATTTAATTTTTTCAACAGCTCAATGAAGTAATTATATTGTTATCTACTTTATAGGCTGAGATTTAGAGTGATGAATAATCATACAAGGTCATACAGCTAGGAAGTAGAAGAACTGAAGTCAAAATCAACTCCAGAATCCTTGTTCTGAATTACTACACCCTATTAGCTGTCAGGATAATATTACAACTGAGGATAAAATCTGAAGGAAAATTAGGAAATGCTTTCTGAATTAAGATCATGGGTAGTCTCCATTTCATTTTTCAATGTGCATGATGTTTTTCAGTAACTCTGTTGGTAGAGACACATTTCTGCAGAATCCTTTGACTGTTACTACCATGGCAGAAGAAGAAACAGGGAGTTATCCTTGATTTCATTTCTGTGAACTCCATTTCAATAGCATGAGATTTGTCTGACATATGGTGAACTTTTCAAGCAAACATGCTCCCCTGAACATTTAACAAATAATCTAATTTGGAAACACCAAATACCACAAGGAAAAAGTAGTACTTTTGTGCTATTTTCTGACAGATTTCTACACCAATGATTTATGGAAGTGTGTTAAGTTTGGGATTCTTATCTGAAGCCAAGAAAAAATCTCTTGCCTTTTTGAAGCCTATCACCCTCAATGATGGAAGCCAAAACCTTGGAATGTTGCTAAAATCGAGGATGAGAGAACACAGAATGTCATGTACTATCAAGAACTTATTGACTTTCATATGGTTCTCATTTATTCTCATACATGGCAAATCAAAAGCCTTGGAAGGAAGCCAATACAAATTGTTATAGATAACACTATCTGAACTTAACTGCCATAGATATGCTTCATATAATAAATATATATTTCATATCAGCAACTCAGCAACACAAAAATTGAAAAAGAATCTAGTCAAAATTCATTTGGATACTCTCCTTCAGAGAATGCTCAATTTGCCAGTATTATTTATCTTGGGCTGGAGAGCCCTTAATAATCTGTTTCAGGTTTCTGACTCTAGAAATTATATTTATGTTTAATATATAAAGTATTTATATCATACATTCTATGGAAGTTAAACTATTAAAATCATATTATAATAATATCTTTGGATAATAAAATTAAGTTTCAATACATAAAAGATTAGTGTGTGCTTACAGAATCAAATAGATTAAGTTGTTGGTATTTTCAAATTTTCAAAGACACTTTGCGAATAGGAATCTTTCTTTGTTTAATGGGGTTCTATTTGAGGCATCATTTGAGCATAAAAGGCTCTAACATAGCACTACTATAATTTTTATCCTAATAGTGATAGTTTACTTATCAAATGTCTAACACAGGACCTGGCTCACAGTAGGTTAGTAGACATACAATTAGTATTTGTTAAATGAATATCAAATGTATTGTTGAGGAACAAATGAGCAATATTACCTTTTTCAACAATTGTGGTAAGGATCTTGTTAATTACATACACTTGAGTTCCACTTAGATTAATGGTAATATTTCTCTCAAACATTTAGAGGCAGAGAGATTTGGAAAGGCTGATTTCACCTAACACACAGGGTGATTCAGGGCCTGGCTCATAGAATAAACTCATAATCGTCTGTTGAATAATATGCATTTTTAATGGAAATCACTATGGGTAACAAAAAAATCCTATTTTATACTTTTCTACTGTGCAGAAAGGGAAATAGACATATGGTAAATGGCTTACTAATATTTAAAGAATTAGTAAATGCCAAAGTCAAGAATAAGACTAAAAAATTCTGAGAAATGTTTTCCTCTTAAGATAGCATGTGCATTAAAGGTTCAAAAAATATTAAAGAACAGTGTTTTTGTCCATTTGTTTTTAGTGAATGTTTTGACTACTATGGTCACAAAACATCACTCAGTGACTTAAAACAACAAAAGTAACTTATTTCTCATGTTTTCTGTGAATCAGGAATTCATATATGGCAAAACTTTTCTCTGCTCCCTGTTGCATATACCTCAGACAGAAGACTCAAGGTTAGTTTACTCACATTATCTGGTGCTGTCGTCTGTGGACCTAGCTGAGCCATTAGCTAGAACACTCACGAATGGCCTTTCTTCAGGCCGGGATTCCTTATGATGTGGTGGTTGGTTCCGAATACCAGCATCATGAGGGGAGGAGAGGAGAAAGAGAGATATCATGAACTGTGAAGAGTCTGAAATTTTTACATTACTTTTAAGCCAACAAGTGAGCCTGCCACATTTTCATGGATGCTGACAGAAGATATGAGTTTTCTGAGTCAGAGACAAAGGACACTTTGGCACTCACAGCAATATCAGGATATATTGTCATCATTTTCATGCGTTGGTGCCCCAACCCCCAATTTCTACAGTTATGCAAAGAGAAGCAAAGCATGCCTGCATATGCAATGAGTTGTGTTGAAGGAAAGGAAGCCCTTGTTTAAGGAGCATCAGTCATTTATAATGGGCTATAAATAAATCTGCCTAGCATTTACTTCAGAGGAAAATGTTATCTATATCATAATGGAGAGTTGACAAACCTACCATTTGCTATAAAAAGCAAAGTCTATATTCAAATGGTAGCAAAGATACTGTGTCTGTATTCCAAGGTTATTTACTATATAAACATCTTTAAAAAGATCATCCAGAAAAGAGAGCAATCAGTACCTCTGTTTGCAACACATGCAGAAACACAAGAGACCCATAGAAAATTTCTTCCTCTAAAACACTCCCTTCAGTCTTTGGTGTTCAATGCAATAAAGAAATTTAAACTCATTAAAATATTAACTCTCAAAAAAATCCATTATTTCACACTTAAAATTTCTTTAGAAGAGAAGAGATCAACTGCCCCACTCTCATCTTCCCTTGATTAGGAATGACTATACGGTAT
>NW_012146078.1:2125378-2130685 GCF_000956105.1 Propithecus coquereli | reverse complement strand
TTTTTTTTTTTTTTTAGTTGAATTTAATGCTGGATGAACTCCAGAGAGTCAGTTTCTTCATCATGTAAATAAGAATCATTATATCAAGCTAATAGAGCTGGAAAGATAAAATAAAGTATTATAGGTAAAGTGCTTTCCTGAGTTTACCAACTTCAATAGTTCTATTTCCTTTCCCTATTTACTTACCTTGATCCAACCGAAAGCCTGGTTTTAGAATTTATGTTTATCAAAATTGAACTCTGAATGAAATGAGCTCAAAATATAAATTTGGGGAAGCCAAAATTATAGAAGCTCGGCCAACTCTGATAATGTATATTTTTTGCATTAAAACTGCTCAATAATTATTTTTGGAATGCAGAACAAGCCTTATCTCATTTCCCTTTGTGAATAAAATGACTTTTGTTTTTTTATATCTGAAATATAATAACAAAAGTTTTAGAAGTTAGAAAGTTTCCTTCAGTGAAATGGAATATTTGGACTATCTATGAAAGCTATTTTTTGGTTCCAATTTAAATAATACAAAACCTAGTTTTCATTTCCTGGTTTTAAATTATAAGCCATATATTCCTAGTTTACAGCAGACTATATACATTTAGTGTACTAGAAATGTTGTTTCAAGAGAGTAAATATTAAGTGCCGTAAATGGCTGTTGCATAAGCATACCTTCCTGCTGTGTAGAACACATAAATTCTTAGATTTAATTTGAAATGACTTAAAATGTTTCCAATGTCTTCAAACAATTAAAAGAAAAAAATATGAGGCTCTGAGATGTGATTCCATCAGCAAATTTGTATTTTAAGAACTATTCGATCTTACCCAGCAAGTGCATGGAAAAAAGTTGGCTAGCTATTTGATTCAATGTGGTTGTTAGAGAAGAAAATATGTCTCTTATGTGGGGTTTGAGCCTTATGCAGCTTTGTGATTGTATTTGTTTACCCAGGGTGGAAATCCCCTTATTAAATTGTGGGCAAGAGGCACTTTTATTGGTTTTTCTAACAGCAACTGCTTATTTCAGGAAGCATTAGATTAAAATACTAGATGCAGACCTCTACGGCTGATCTTGTAACAGAGCTAGAGCACACTGACTTAATACTTAGACATGTGCAGAAGACAGACAATTTCCTACAGGGATGGATGCAATTTCTTCTTCTAGTTCTAAAACAAATTTTAACATTCTTTTTTGCTCTTGGTAAAGATATGGACATATGCATCTAATAATGAGGTTTGATAAAGCCTCCTCTTCACTTTAGTTTTGCATGTGTGCAGCAACTGAGCCTTAAGTGGCTACAAAACATGACTTAAAAATAAAAAGCTCAGTTCTGTACATACAGATGAGCCATTGTTAGTTGTTATGCTCTCATTAGCTGTTATAGTATCAACACTATTATCAACATGGTGTTGATCTCATATTGTTTCCTCTTTTTCACTGCTAGCTGTGTGTTCCTCTTGTTCTTGGGCCAGTTGAGCCATACATCTTGTGTCCTAAACCATATGGAGCATGTTTTTGTATGAACTCTCATGATTGAGGACATCTGTCTCAGCTCTTACATTCTCCTTCAGGGGATCTTTGCATCATTTAATGGTATAGTTAACAGCATGTTTTGCATCATGAAATTGGCTGTACATAGTTTTTCTGGGGATTCCACTGTTTTCATTCTTAAAAAAGAAACATATGGAAGAGTCAATATTTTATATTTCTCTCTCTCTCCCTCTCCTCTTCTTTCTTGTTTTTCTTCTTCCCTCCTTCCCTTTCTTCCTTTCTTCCTTTTGTTAATTAATATTTACTGGGAGTCTTCGTGTGGTAGGCTGGACTTATAACACTCCAAATTGCATGTTTTCAATACTGTAAAGATTGACTGCAATTTCTAAATGCGATTCACTTTTCCTTGTTTTGAGTATAATTTGGGTGCCCTAAAACATGTGTTATTTTTCCATATATTTTGTCATAAATAAACAATTTAGATTCAATTCCCTTAGATATTACTGAAAAATATTCTGAAATGAATCTATCAAAAATGTCCATATTCCTCATAAATGAACAACCCAAGGTATTGCTAATTCTATATTGAAATTCTACTCATTTTTTTTCTGTAGAGATGTTCATAATTGTTAATTTGGTTGTAGATCACTGAACAACTGACGCCTTTTAACTATATCCACTCCAACACCTATTTTTTTTTTTTTTTTGACTTTGTAAAAATGGCCATTCTGACAGGGTCAAAGTGGTATCTCATTGAGGTTTAATTTACATATCCCTGATGATTAGTGATGTTGAGCATATTTTGATATGTTTTGGCCATTTGCATCTCTTCTTTTGAACAGTGTCTGTTCATGTCTTTTGTCCACTTTATAATGGGGTTATTTGTTTTTTATTGATGAATTGCTTGAGTTCATTGCAGATTCTGGATATTACTCCTCTGTTGGATGTATAGTTTACAAACATTTTTTTCTCATTCTGTAGGTTGTCTATTCACTCTATTGGTTATATCTTTTGCTATGCAGAAAGTTTTAGTTTAATCAAGTACCATTTATTTATTTTTGTTTTTGATGTATTTACTTTAGGGGCCTTAGTCATAAATTCTTTTCCCAGGCCAATTTCCAGAAAGTTTTTCCTAAGTTTTCTTCTATAATTTTAGAGTGTTAGGTCTTACATTTAATTCTTTAATCCATCTTGAATTCGTTTTTATGTAATGAGATAGGGATCCAATTTCATTCTTCTGCATGTGGCTCTACAATTTTTCCAGCACCATGTGTTCAATAAGACATCCTTTCCCCAGTGTATGTTTTTGTCTGCTTTGTCAAAGATTAGTTGGTCATAGCTATAACAGAGATCCCAGAAATTTCCTGCTCCGGAAGAATGCTCAGGAAGGAAAAGGGAAGATGCACTGTGAGCCTGGGATGGGAGATGCGGGCCCCTCTTGAGACTAGCAGAGACCAGAGGTGGACAGCTGTGGGGCACACAAGCCACTCATACCTCCATCTCTCAGCAATGACAGTGGTCTCTGTCTTTTGTGGGCAAGAAAGTGCCCAGATTCCCAGTTCCCACCCTGGTCCAGCTACAGCAGAGTTGGTGGAAGCAGCTCAACACTCTGTGTACAGGGCTACTAGACTGGCTGAGGGCTGTGGCTGAAACGGTCCAGCAGAGGAAGCCTGGTTGTGTCAGGGACTTGCCTCCAGGGTGGGTAGGCTCCTTGCAGAAGAGACAAGCAGCTCACAGCTCAGAAGGAGGACTGCTAGCCCTGCCGTCTCTCAGAGGAAGCAGTAGCTTTTGTTCTTGGGACACAGGAAAGTGCTCATTGCCTCTTTTTAGAGGAAAGGGAGTGAGACCTAAGCTCCATGGAAGTGATAGACACTCTGTCAGAGGCAGGGCAGCTGCTCCCAGGTGCCCTGGCATATTCATCCCCTGTAGAACCCTTCCAGTTCTGAGCGAAACAGCCAGCCTTGGTGTGATAGGTGCTCTGTCACAAGCGGGGCAGCCACTCCCAGGAGCCCTGGCTTAATCATCCCTTGTGGAATACTTGCCAGTCCCAGTCCTGAGTGGAAACAGCCCTTCATCCATGGCTGCCTTGGAGGCAGCAGCGAAGAGGAGGACAAGACCCCAAATGGTGGGGTTCTTTGTCACTGGAAGGGGCGCAGACAACTTTGTATCACAAGCCAAGGGGCTTGTGTAGGAGAATATGCATTCTGCCTTGCTCTGTCCTAAAAAGCATTCGTGGCACTTCCCAGTCCCCTGTGCCAGCCTGCCCCATAGGTAATAACTCTAAAAACACTGCTACTGTCCTGGGTCTCCCTGTTCCTTTGTGGTTCTTAACAGTCCAAGCAGGTGCTGGGGTATGCTCATGTGAGATCCAGTGACAGGGAGACTGAGGAGCTGTGACTTCCCCAGCTGAATAGAGGCACCCAGTGTGTGGGCAGGCAACATAGCACCTGCCTTCTCAGCTCAGGTCCTGGTAAGGTAAAGGAACCCTATGCAAGCCTACAGCCCAATGCTCTGCTCCCAAGAAGCTCTCAGTTCACCAAAGGCAGCAAGCAGCACCTGGACTCATCAGGGCAGAAGGGCTCTCTGACAGATTAGGAACTGGCAGACCAACACAGGTGTGAGTGGAGGAAAAGTAAACACTCCCACCTACCTTTTCTGCTAGGCTCTGAATCTGGAGTCAGTTGTGGGGTCAGTCTCCACCAAAATTTTGTTCCTTCTTGTTCTGCTCCACCACTTCTTCCCTTGGGATCTCTGGTAGTAGTATGTTCTAGCACTTTTCCCTCATTATCTCACCTGAGCTAGGCTTTCTCACCTGAAATTTCTTCCTCTTTTTAGGATAATCTGGCAACCGATGTCTCTAGTCAGCCATCTTGCTCCCCCCCCCCTTCTCAAAGAAGCAGAGCTTTTCGAAATGGCCTGTCCAGAATTTAGGGAATTAATTGGAAACTGTTCAGGACCCTCTTGGTTGGTTGTGATAATTCTTTATTATTTGGTAAATGAGCAGAGTTTTAACCATTTGTTATTCCCTCTTTCAAAGAAATGCATCCTAATTTTTTTCTTGTATTTTTTATACTTTCACATAGTAATGACGGCATCAAAGCCTTTAAAATTTTGAAAGCCACTGTTGTTACATAAGCTCACATCTGCAATTTGTTAATTTGGTTGTAGATCACTGAACAACTGACGAAACAAAAACAAAAGCATAAAGTTAGCAGAGTTTCTATCATTTCTAAAATAAGCCAAAAAATCCATGCATATATTTAATGGCAGCCAAAAATGTAGTTTTTTTGTTTGTTCACTTGTTTGGGTATATCTACTCTGTATCGGGCATGATTCTAAGCCTTGGGTATGTGGGTGAAATAGAGAAATAAAGACTGCAGTGAGGATCAATTTTGAAGTTACTGTTGAAACATGAAAAAATTTTAATTCTTCTTGACCCGTCCAAGAGTTCAGATGTTAAGATGATTTGCTGTTGCCACAATCCATGCATCATTAAATAAACCCACATTCACTAGGTAAAATACATTTTTCTCTTCTCTTTATACTTTGAAAGATCCTAAAATACACTCTTCATCATTATACTGCATAATCTTGGAGGTTTGGCTAGAATAATTTTTATTGGTATACCTCCAGATGTTTTAAACACTAAATGGCTTTTAAAGTGACTAGTTTGAATACATAAGTAAATAAACATTAATATCAGATATTACATATCACAGTGAGTACTTGCTGTTTTGCTTGTTAAAAAGTAGCATAGTAGAAAAGAATCAGGATTGAGAGTCAAAGAAACCTGAGTTCAAGATCCTTAGCTGTTTTTTTTTTTTTTT
>NW_012146078.1:2119861-2123243 GCF_000956105.1 Propithecus coquereli | reverse complement strand
TTAAATGGATATAGTAGCACTTTAAATAGATCGGTATAGTCATGAAACCCTTAAACACTAGGAAACATAATATATATACATTCTTAAATTGATTATATGTTGTTGATTTTTACTTTATAATTTGTAAAAGACTCTCTTTATTGATGCTAATATAGACTTTATTGAAAGATCCTTGAATGATGAAAAAGTCAAAGTAATTGTAATCTACTTTACTGACTTTATTTTTACTATTTTTTTCCTCATAGGTAAATTGTCACTAGTTCCATTTATTGCTAAATGCAGTGGTCATCTGTTTTCAATTAATTTCAAATTGTAAAAATGAATATATTTAGACAGTTTCAGTAAAAGCATATTGATTAGTGAATTAGATTTATTGATATGTATTTTCTCTTTCCATGCTTATATTTACCCTTCCTAATGCATAGTATTTGCCCACCAGAAATACTGTTGAGTAATTATTGATGTGCCAGTTATTGTGATGAACTTAAGATACAGAAATGAACAAGATGTTCCTGCTCTAGTGAAGAAGTCTACTTGTTGATGCTGAAATTATGATAGGAAGAGATAGAGACATGAATGATAGATTTTGTTTTTAGAGGTATAAGTTTCTTAAATGTGGTGTATGCAAAAAATTGCACACTTAAATCGATGTGAAGATGTTAATCCTCTCAAAATGTAACTATAATTCTATCCTGTGACTTGTTTTTTAAACAGCATTGAAGTGTAGTTTACATACCATAAAATTCACCCATTTTTGATCGTACAATTTGATGAGTCTTAGTACATTTTAAAATTGTGCCAGCATCACCACAATCTAGTTTTAGAACACATTCGTCACCCCAAAAATTTCCCTCGTGCCCTTTTGCAGTCTCTCTCTCCCAATTCCAGCCTCCAAGTAATCAATGATATCATTTCTATCTCTACAGATTTTTCTTTTCTAGAAATCTCATAAAAAATACAATAATAAATAATGTATAAATCATTAAAAATTTATAACATATGTAGTCTTGTTACCCATTTTTTCATATTTCTTAGCTTCCTTTGTACAATGAAAATGATTTCAGTTGGTATTTTGAAATGTGGAAGATGCCTTTTGACTAAGAACATCAGAGGTATCAACCTTAATGCTTACTTTCCTCATTTTATAGATGTGAAAAGATCTGATATGTTGTTGATTTTTACTTTATAATTTGTAAAAGATCAGACATTTGCCCAATGACATTGCTAGCAAGTGACTAGTGATATTTAAAACAAGGTCTGTCTAATTCTAAACCCACTGCTTTAGTTTCTCAAAAAATTGAAATATTTTAACATTGTAAACTCATTGATAGTGGTGGATTTTCTTTCTTTTGTTGATTAATGGTTAGCTAAAGGTCTAAAACAATGTTTGGCACACAATGGAGTTTTAACTATAATCAGCTGTTTAATAATTTCAATCGTTATTAACCACTCAAGTACCAAACACTATGCTAGTTGCCTGGAATTAAAAAAGAGTAAGGTATACAAGAAAGTCCCATATAGTTTTTACTTGTTCTCAAAAATCTAATCTCATGATACATCTCAAATCTAAAAATCAAATTGTATTAACTGATCAACACATAAATGCACATATAAGAATAACATCTATTGGATGTTAGGCAGAGGGGAGGGGGGGGGGGAGAAGGGAGGAGGGGACGGGTATTTGCATACACAAAGAGTGCAATGCGCACCACCCGAAGGATGGACATATTTGAAACTCGGACTTGGGGGGGGGGGGCAAGGGCAACATACGTAACCTAAACATCTGTACCCCCATAATATGCTGAAATAAAAAAAAAAGAAAAAGAAAAAAAAATCTATAATGTATCTGAAAAGGAGTCATTTTTTCAGAGCTCTTCCTGTGCCTTTCTTAAAGCAGAGTTGATGCCACTTTGCTTTATCAATTGATTTAACTGCTATTTTGTAAGCAGATTGTGGTGTTATTTTTCTTTTTTGTAGGACAGAAAAACTAACAGGCAAACTAGTTTAACTATGTCACACTTTCCAATATTCAAATATTTAAAAATTTTAACAGTAAATGCAATTATAATATATCCAAATGCAATCTGAAACTGTTGGGAAGTAATGCTTTTAGAAAAAAGTTTCAGTCTGGTCTACTAAAAAATTTTAGCAATAAGTAAAATCTTAATGTGTTTCCATATGCACAACTTCACACATTTTTTTATCAGGTACTAGAAAAACACTGAATGTTAATGCCAACAAATTTTGCTGAATTAGTGTACTCTATAACTCCTTTCATAATAAAGATTTCAACCACTTAACTTTACCAGAGTAGTGTTTTCACAATGCATAATTATGAAAAAGATACAATAACAGGAAGAGAAGAAGATGCCATCAGGTTCAGTGTCAAAAGAAAAAACAATCATTTTGTTTTTTAATCAGTCTCCCATTTCATAAAGAAAAATTAATAAATTTACAAAATGTTTTCTTGAAATTTGTTTAAACTCTTCATTTTTGACTTAAATCAGAAACGTTAAGTATGAAACACATTAAATGTGTGTTCATGAGTGGTGTTGGTAAGACATATATGAGTTTGACGTGTTATTAAAAGTTTGCTGTAAAAAATCTACTTAGTTAATTGTTGCCAGCAATTGAATACATTTATTAATAAGTAATACAATATTTGTAACTGAATTTTTCTTGTAAAATTCTCTCTCAATGTCTTTCATTCTTCTCCTACTTTTTTAAAATAGAAGTTTGGAGTTAGGTCATGTGACCATAACATTAAGTCTATCATTCAAACCCTTATCAGGAAATTGGAAATTTAAAAATGACTAGTGTGGAGATGATGTCAGAGGCAAAGGCATAAAACAAGGGGTGTTTCTAAATGCCTTCTAATAACAACGAAAAAACGGAAGTTATTTGTGATCATAGAAGATGGTTAAGGAAAAGGTGAAACCTGATACTAAGGAAACAAAAATTTAGACAAGATAATCCTAACATCAGAGAGAACATTTGTCATTGTCAAAACTCCAAAGAGCAATAAAGCTTTAATCCATTTCATGGACCCCAGGACTCACGATCTAGTAATTCTTATGTCACCAAACCTTCTTACGATCTGTACGAAATTACAGTGTATCACCACTCTACATCTGCAATCTTAATGTTTCCGTCCTTTGATTGTATGACAAGGAAACTCTTGAACCACAGCACCCCACATCACAGGAGTCTGATAGAACCAGCTGCTCATAATTTGGGAGTTTTATAGGGCTTTTTTAGTCCCAGAATCCCTGTCTGACCTATGCTCATTTTCAGAATTCTTCAGGAAAAATTTTTGGCTATCTTTTAATATCTTAAAACATTTTTAAAAATATTGCAAGTTTCAAAGCTAATCATAGACTCG
>NW_012146078.1:2105592-2106861 GCF_000956105.1 Propithecus coquereli | reverse complement strand
TTGTATAGTGCTTAAGTCAGGGTTTTTAGTATACCAGTCACCAGAATAGTGTTTATTGTACCTAATAGGTAAGTTTTTATCACTCACCCTCCCCTCTCCTTGGTTTCCAATGTCCTTTACATCTCTTTGTACCCATCGTTTAGCTCCAAGTTATGATTGTGAACATGTGCTCTTTATTTTTCCATTCCTGAGATACTTCTCTCAGGATAATGGTCTCTAGTTCCATCCAAGTTGCTGCAAAAGACATTATTTCATTCCTTTTTATGCCTGAGTACTACTCTATGGTGTGTATATACCACATTTTCTTTATCCATTCATGAATTGATGGACACTTAGGTTGATTCCACATCTTCCAATTGTGAATTGTGCTGTGATAAACATTCATGTGTAGGTGCCTTTTAGATAAAATGATTTATTTTCCTTTGGGTAGAGAGTGGGATTTCTGAATCTAATGGTATGTCTACATTTATTTCTTTGAGGAATCTCCATACCGTTTTCTATAGAGGTTGCACTAATTTGCAGTCCCACCACAACTTTCATAACCTCACAAGGTTTTGTCACTTGAAAGGGGCCCAGACATTTTTCTGAGCTGGTAATCAAACACCAACACAATTCATTTTCTCGTGTAGAAAATTGACTAAGTAAGATTATATCAGGGTTGATTTACGTGTATGTGCTTCTTCCTACCCTGCAGCTGTTCCTAGTACAAAGCTGCCTCTAAAGTAGAAGTGTGGATGCCTACCAAAAATAGTGCTACATGCTGCCATTGTGACTATATCCAGATCATGTTGTAAAAGAAGATTCTCAAGCCCTAGCATTCCACTTTTAGTAAATTCTTTCATCTGTTATATTTTTGTAGTTCAAATAAGAAAAGTTTGTTGCTTGTCTAATACAAAATGATGCATTACATTAAACTGGAGAAATCCACACAGTAACAAGAATGCAATGAAAGCACAAGCTTCCATTTAATAACTGAGTGATACCACATGTAGAATCCTAAATGTTTACAAAACTGTGTGGGTGGGTTTATGGAATCAGGCCTTTCCCTGGATTTGGAGACCTGTTTACATCTGTACTCAAGTAGAAAGGGAAATATCACTAGGCTTGCTCAAAATACCATTGGAGAAAGAATAACCAACTTGGATGGGCTTTTAGTCTTCAATTTAAAAACAGTATTAATATTAAGTTTGTTTTTTCCATTTCTTGATTGGAAAATTGACTGAATTACTGTGTTGCCATTTGGCATTTAACTTTAGCTTTGCATCCTTT
>NW_012146078.1:2103359-2105542 GCF_000956105.1 Propithecus coquereli | reverse complement strand
TTTTTTAGTCCCAGAATCCCTGTCTGACCTATGCTCATTTTCAGAATTCTTCAGGAAAAATTTTTGGCTATCTTTTAATATCTTAAAACATTTTTTAAAATATTGCAAGTTTCAAAGCTAATCATAGACTCGCTGTCTTCTTCTGTTGTTTCTTTAAGTGTGTAATATTTATGAAAACTAGAGTGACCATTTTAAGTTACATTCACTGATTTTTACACAAAACATTTTTAGATGGCTTCATTTCCCAAAAAATAAACATTGTTGTCTAATTAACATTCACTAAAATTAATGTCTGAATTAACATTCACTAAAATTAATGTCATTTTGAAATACGTGTGTAGATTTAAAAATGTTTTGTTGTAAAGTATTGAAAGGGATTGTTGATTGTTTTCATTTAATATAAACAAGCTAAGGGGTGTTTAGAAATATAATTGATAGAAAAATAAACTTCATATTACATATAACTCATTAAAAGTCTGTGTACCCACTTTTTCTATTCCCTGGGAGTACAAAGTTTGCAAAGGATTCTGATAGCCTTATAGATGATCAGGGATATATTATTTGGCTTTAAGTTCCCTCCCACAATACAGAAAATATATGACACAACTTATTGTTCTGTTAAGAAAAACTGTTATCTGAACAACTGCTTATGATGTAAGCTTTGCAACTTTTGCATTTTATCAATTTAATATTTCTTTCTGTGACATTTAGAACTTTTATAATCTAAGTGCATTAGAAATCAAATCAGGTCAGTAGGCAATCTCCATGCATAAAAGAAAATTGAATTCCCATAGTCAGTTACTGGTGTCACCTACAGTAAATGGTTTTACATGACATTTTGTGCCTTCAGTTTTTCTATTTTCCATTTCAGACAAATAATAGTTACCATACTAATTTGGGTTACGGTTAATGATTGCTCCATTTCTAAAATCACAACATATGCATATTGCTAAAAATTATTTCTACAACTTGCACAACTTTAAATGAAAATACAAAGGGTTCCTGGAGTAGGAGGGGAAGACAAGGGTTTACCCAAAATGCTCTCATTAAGTTTAGAAAATGTTATATGCTCTACATCCCAACTGGTGAATCTTTATGCTTGTTCTTTGTTAAAGTATCTAAAAAACTCTGTTTAACTGAGTTCACTCTACATCATTGATGTTTATTTGACCAGAGAATGCTTTTCACTAGGTATGTGTTTTGCAGAACACTGCTGGGAAATGCTGTCATATACTGTCCTGAATCACAGTACAATATTTTGTACTGATATTATGGTCAAAGGTTGAAATGATTTCTTTACTTTTTTATTTTTACATTTAGAAATTTTATGGCAAAATATAAAAGGCACCTTGCCTATTAAGAGACTTGTATCTATTATAGCATGCACACATCGCTCTCTTTTCTAAGATGCTGCATACGCCTCTTCTATTGATTCAGCAGGAAATTCTATGAATATTTTTCCTTTAATCATATCCAAGTGTAAAAGAGTTTAAAATTTCTTAGACAAAACTTAATCAATGTGGATAGTATTAAAGTATCATATTTCCCATGATTCAGCTTGTACGGAACACAATTTTTATTTCATCATACCTAAATCAATTCAGTGTTATATGTATCCCTTTTTATGTTCCTTAAACTTTTCTGAGAAGAAGATGAATTATCTCACCCTTGGTTGCTATTATGAAACGCTTTGTAGCTCTATACCAGGAAAGTGCTGCCATCTTGCAAACAGCAAATGAAAACAAATATTAAAGTTTCCTCTGAGGAAAATGTACAATTATTAATGTTAACATTGAAAACACTCTCTATAAATAGAGAGGTACTCACTTTTATTTGGAATGAGTCATTGTATTCTGAAGTAGTGTCCAAAGACATTAAGAGCAGACCACCCAGACAGAAGAGCTTGCAAATGCATTGGATTGGAAATCATCATGGTGTGGTACTGACTAGTAGTAACTATGCCTGGGATAAAGTTTCTTTGATCACTTAGTTTCCCATTCACTGCTATAAAGTATGAAATGTGATACCCCTTGTGGTTCCGGGAAATTTTGATTTGGTTGCCTTTCTCTGTATTGTTCCAATATTGACCCTATGTCTCCTTTTTTTTTTTTTTTGACTTTTATTTTATTTATTTATTTTTTTATTTCAGCATATTATGGGGGTACAGATGTTTAGGTTACGTA
>NW_012146078.1:2099879-2102192 GCF_000956105.1 Propithecus coquereli | reverse complement strand
CTTTTCCCCAGTGTATGTTTTTGTCTGCTTTGTCAAAGATTACGTGGCTATATGAGGATGGTTTTATATCTGGGTTCTCAGTTCTGTTCCACTGGTCAATGGCTCTATTTTTGTGCCAGTACCAAGCTGTTTTGATTCCTACAGCTTTATAATAAAGTCTGAAGTCTGGTAAGTTGATACCTCCCATTTTGTTTTTATTGCCTAGAATTGTTTTTGCTATGTAGGGTCTTCTCTGGTTCCATAGGAAGCATAAAATTAATTTTTCTGCATCTGTGAAGAATGATGACCAGATGGTTTCACACCCAAACCCTATGTCTCCTTGATAACTGAGTTAGTTATCACTAAACATGTGAACAGTAAATGTTCTGACAGCCCAGGAGACCGAGAGAAAAGGAAAAGAAGTCGGAAACAAACAGCCCCTGCTGTTTGGGCCAGGATTTACCTCAGTTCCACTTCCACAATGCCAGAGAGAGAGAGGATTAGCAATGTTCCTTCTGGAGCCATCAGCAGGTAATAGTGCCTTTCTGCTCATCAATTAGACCTGAGGCTGTCACTGCCACCTGGGTCTCCTTAGGGGACTTGGCTGCATCCCAGTGTGTGAGACAGATTGGAAGTCAAAAAGTTTCTGACCATTGTTTAAGTAAAGCCACTCAGTGCTGGTTCATTGGTTGTCAACATACATTAGCATATTTAGAATCATGATTTTTGGCAGAGAATGGAAATGTAAAATATAACACATAAAATTGAAAGTGGGGACATATAGAAGAATAGATTTGAGGGAGAAAGCATCTTCATATGCACAAAGC
Source organism: Propithecus coquereli (assembly GCF_000956105.1). Classification (NCBI taxonomy): domain Eukaryota; kingdom Metazoa; phylum Chordata; class Mammalia; order Primates; family Indriidae; genus Propithecus; species Propithecus coquereli. The sequence continues at coordinate 2,101,386 of NW_012146078.1, read as the reverse complement.
ACTTCCTAAAGACTCTTTATCTATTCATTTTGACCTTAGCCTAACCTTTTTTAAAAATCCCTGTTGCTACAAACTGAAGTAATGAGGTCACCTCAATTTTTTCTTGACTGCTTCCTGCTAATAGCTTAGATTATTAAATAGTTGTGTATGTTTCTCTAGGTTGTTTCAGCCAGATCAACCAGTGACCCTGGAGTATATAATATAGATGCCATATTAAGACTTTCTATGTCTAGAAAAATGACACGTGGTACTTATAATGTCAAACAGAAATATGTCTAACTTTGTCACAATGTTTGGTGAAATTACTATTATACATCTTCAAAGAGATTTTACTGATCATACACAGAGTCTCCAATCAGAGACATGGTTAGTAATAGAAGTAAAACCATTTGAATGAAGGAAAGAGGGGGGAATGCTAATTTGTATCTACATTATCAGAGCTTTCTGTGTCAGTGTTTTCAAACAAGGCATTTTATTGAGAATAACACATGGCATAACTTGAGAACTGGTGTTTGTTTTTCAGTGAAGCTAATTCTAACTCATTTTTAGTGTATATCTTCAGGCAATGGGGTACAGCTGGCTAGTGACCTCTTGGAGAAATACTGAGCAGAGTTCTTCATTTGTCTAATATAAGAGATAGTGTATTAGACAGGACTAAGGAAAATTTATCATTATGACAGGAAAAGATAAAGCATCTAATAACTGAATGATACCATATGTAGAAACTTTCAAAAATATTTAGTACTTTCTACTCTACAGAACAGTTATCTCAGTTTTATCTGCATCCATGCTTTTGGGTACCTTGTTGTTGAAATCAACAATATAAATTCAAAGACTTCCTGAACTTTTGCTAGCCTGGAAGCAAAGATCTGATTGATGGTTCTTACAGGGAATAGGTATGCACAGGCAGGAGTTGAGACTTTATTTTCAAGTAGAATCAAGCCATACAAATCAGTCAAATCAGAACTTGCTGCTACCCAGACCCAAAGCTATTCATTGATAATAGGATGCTTACACATATCATTTTGATCTTACATCAGGAGATGTTAAGTGATTCCAGCCATCCTTGAATAAAACTGTGCAGGATGAAATATTTAACACTTTGTTTCAAAACAAAATTAACCTTTCAAAAATCTTTAAACTTGTTCAAATACAAATATTTCTTAATGCCCACACAGTAAGGGAAAGAGAATTTTCCAGGCATGAAAGTGTGTAAACAATGATAAGAGCTATAGCATTCTTTAAATGTCTTATAGGACACCATCTTCACTTATTCCTACCAGAAATAGATATTTTTTAGGTCTCTAAAAAACTTTATCAAGAACTTTATCAAGAAGCACTTGATAAAACTATTCAGACTTTGTCTTTTGGTAATTTTAAATGTCAGATTTGAACTCTGAAATTCAAGTCACATCCTAATTATCTAGGGAATTACGTCGGTCATGAGAAGTAAGTTCACAGTAGCCGACTTTTGTTTTCCCAGAATATAAGATGAAGAGCGATACAA
>NW_012146078.1:2097498-2098466 GCF_000956105.1 Propithecus coquereli | reverse complement strand
AATATTAAGTTTGTTTTTTCCATTTCTTGATTGGAAAATTGACTGAATTACTGTGTTGCCATTTGGCATTTAACTTTAGCTTTGCATCCTTTGGAAGTAAACATATTTTAATATTTTTTAACATATTAAGTGACTTATGTTGGGTTTATAAAAACTATGATATAAGAATTAGCCCAATGAAACAATTATTAGGTTTATATATCATTGAGATGCACACAATAACCATACAAATAAGTGACAATCATTGCATTTGGGTACAGTCCTTTTTAGACTATGAGCATGTACCTTTCTGTTTGAGAAAGAAGGAAGTTGTCCATCTGCTTCATCCTCCACCAACATTGGAAGGGAAAGGGGCTCATAAAAATTGCTTGAAGAAGCTGTGTGCCAGCCTAAGACCACCTTAGACTGATTCAGGGTGAATTTGCCAGCTGATTTTATTTTTATATGTGAAATATTGTAAATAAATGTTAGAAATATCCATGAATTTATAGTGTACACTGTTCTATAATCATTCAGTCCACATACTTGTCTCCTCCCAGACTTAAGGAAAAGTTTTGAAGGACCTCCACAGAGGAGGATTCCACAGTTATCTTAAGCAATTTATTTTGTAATTCAACTGTCATGAAGTATGTGATACTATCTGACATACTGTCTTTAATATGTATATTAATTAATTAATTAGCTTTCAGCTAGAGAGTATATATTAATATATATTGTATATATGGGTTTTACCAGTAACTGAGTATGTCTATTCAATTATGTATTCCAGAACTGCAGAAATTCAACAAACAATTGGGTCCAATTTGGTCCAGCTGAGGTGAATTTGAGCCAAAACTCCGTTGATCACTTGACCCCATAAGTTCCTACTCTTAACTGGTAGACCACAGTAACATTTTGGCTCTTCAAGACTTAGTGCCAGTTCAGAACTGGAGCACAGTAATGTTCTGAATGCTTATTTTCCTTTCTTT
>NW_012146078.1:2094436-2095621 GCF_000956105.1 Propithecus coquereli | reverse complement strand
AAATGGGAAACAGGAAATATAGAGGAGTGACATTCTTGGTAGTGTAATGTTCTCTGCTCATGAAAAATCTAGTCCTCCTAAGACCATAAGCATACAACTTTCTGTTTGATAGGAGAGGGAGTTCATTTCTTGTATCACCCTGCCATCTTTGAAAGGAAACTCAAAGAAACTGCTTCGCCCATTTTGTAATTGGGTTATTTGTCTTTTTATTGTTGAATTGTAAGAGTACTTTAAATATGTTTTATGATAATCCTTTTTCAGATATTTGGTTTGCAGATATATTCTCCTATTTTTGGATAATCTTTTCATTTTCTTTGTAGTGTCTTTTGAAGCACAAAAGTTTTCATTTTGATTAAATTCAACTTACCTTTTATTAAAATGTTTTTGCTTGTGATTCTGGTGCCACATTGTAAAAAATAACTCTCTAATACAGTATCAGAAAGATTTATGTCTGTATTTTCTTCTGTGAGTTTTATAGTTTTAGCTCTTACATTTAGAATTTGATTCCATTTGAGTTAATTTTTATATATGACGTGAATTAGAGGTGCAAATTTATTTTTGCATACAGAAATCCAGTTGTCAAGTACATTTTGTTGAATTTCCCCAAATGAATTTTCCCCCAGTGTTGAATTCGCTTCCATGAATTTCCTCCACTGTTGACTTCCACCCAATGAATTTTCTTAGTACTGTCCTCAAAAATCAATTGACCATAAATGTGAGAGTTTTATCTGGACTCTCAATTCTATTTCATTGATCTGTGTCTATACGTATAAGAATACCATATAACTTTGATTGCTATAGCTATTTATTATGTTTTGAATTGAGAAAATGTGAGTCTTCCAACTTCGTTGTTCTTTTTCAAGACTTATTTGACTATTCTGGTTCCTTTATATTCCCGTATGAATTTTAGAATCAGCTTATCAATTTTTTCAAAGAAGCCAGCTAAATTTTGATAGGAATTGTGTTGAGTAGATGGATCAATTTATGTAATGTTGCCATCTTGACAAAATTAAGAATTTCAGTCCATGAACACTGGATATCTTTCAATTTGTTTAGATCCTCTTTAATTTTTTTCAGTGATATAGTTTTGAGTATAGAAGACCTGGTATCTGTTTTGTTAACTTTGTTTCTAAATATTTCATTTTTTGATGCTACTGTAAATAAAATTATTTTTCTTTCTTTTAG
>NW_012146078.1:2092555-2093550 GCF_000956105.1 Propithecus coquereli | reverse complement strand
TACAATTGTAAATAGCATATTCTTAAAATTATTTTTATCTCTGCAAGGTTAGTAGCACAAAGTCCCTTTTTCATTCCTGATTTTAGTAATTCAGATATTCTTTTTTTTTTTCACTTGGCTGGTCATGTTAAAATTTGTTAGTTTTGTTAATATTGTAAAGGAACCAACTTTTGGTTGCATTCATTTTCTCTATTGTTTTCCAGTTCATATTGTTTTCCTTGGTTCATTTTTTCCCACTCTATTTTTTTCCTTGTGCTTACATTGTATTCAGTTTGCATTTCTTTTCCAGTATCTTAAAGTGAAAGGTTGAGTCATTGATTTGAGATCTTTATTCATTTTTTGAATAAAGATTTACAGCTGTAAATTTTCATCTCAATATTGCTATAGCTGCAACCTATAAATTAGTATATTGGGCATTCATTTTAATTCATCTTAAAGTATTTTCTAATTTCTCTTGCTAGTCTTCTTTGACTTATTTGATATTTAAATGTGTATTGCTTAATTTTCACATATTCGTGAATTCTCAAATTCCCTTCTATTGTTGATTTCTGATCTCATTCAGATGTGGTCAGAGAACACATTGATTTCAATCTTTTTAAATACTTTGAGGCTTGTTGTATGGCCTTATTTATGATGTATATTGAAGACATATTCTGCATGTACATTTGAGAAGAATGTAGTCTAGTGTTGTATAGAGTGTTGTATAGATGTCTGTTATGTATAGTTTATAAGATTGTTTCAATCTTTTATTTTCTTGTTAATTTTCTACTTACTGTATCCATTATTGAAGTGGGTTTTGATGATAACAGCTGTATTTAATTGTTTATTTTTCCCTTGATTATGTCAGCTTTTGCTTTGCATATTTTGTAGCATTCTTTATAGACACAAATATGTTTATAATTGTTATATCTTCCTGGATTGACTTTTTTATTATTATAAAATGTTCTCTTTGTCTCTGATAACTATTGTTGTTTTAAAATTATTTTTTGATTAGT
>NW_012146078.1:2089673-2091065 GCF_000956105.1 Propithecus coquereli | reverse complement strand
CTGTATATGTGCTATACTTGGTTTCTTTGTGCAAATCATACTTATTTATTGAAATCTAGACATTTTAAATAATATAATGTGCTAACTCTGGAAGTAAGATCTCCCTAGTTCTTTCATTTTTGCTCATTCTTTTGCTGTTGTTTGTTTCGTGATTTTCCTGAACTAATTCTATAAAGTCGGTGTTCTTTGTTACTTACATGAGTCCACTGAAGTCTCTGGTTGGCTGGCTTGTGGTCAACCAATGATTGTACAGAGATTTCACTAAAAGTCTGGGCCCTATAAGCATCTAACCTTTGCTGAAGGGCTCTGTTTTTTTTTGAGAACATGCATTCAATGCTTTGGCAAACAGTTTAAAACTATGACTTAGCCTTCACTTTCTGTTTGCATAGAGCCTTAAAGTCAGCAAATTGTGAAAAATTAGGGCCTTCTCAGGTCTTTCCTTGCCATGTGCACAGCCCTGGGCCTGTATGGAGCCCTTCCCATATGGTGCACAGTTTTCTGGATTTTCAAGAATGTAATTTTGTCCTTAGATCTGAGCTTTTTCTTTACATGTTTTGGTCATCTCATATCCTAGCTTTTCCTTCTAAGTGTTTTGGTCAATGTGTTGTTTTCCACGTCTGATATTGCTGCCTTAGTCAGCTACAGTTTTTAAAAATTACCACCTAGTATTTTTGATGTGTTGACCAAAATCCCCCAGGGTAAAGGCTAATCTTACTGGATCAACAATGAGTCATATCAAATAAAGCTAAGCTTTGCAAGTAGAATTTTCCAGGGAACTGCAAGACAGATCAAATAATGACAGTGATGTGGGAATGGGACTTTGGAGGAAATCCAACCCTCTTCTGTTCCCTCCAGTGGCTGCTAAGACGTTGTTTTTTTCTGCAGTTCTGAGGTTGTTGGTTTTCAAGGCTACCATGGAACTGGGAACCCACTGGGAACAGGAAAAGTTACAATGGCACAAAGTTTGCTGCTCTGAGATCCAGCCATCTTCCTGAATGTTCCCTGGATTATAAAAGCTTTTATTTAAGTTCTAGAGTCCTGAAAAGTTGATATTGACAATTTTGGCCATTGTTATCATTGTTTTATGGAGGAAAGGACTTCTAGAGGTCCCTAGTCTTTCATTCCAGCTGATGTCCTCCACATGCATTTTAAACAATGATCAATATCAGTGGTGGTAATCCACAAAAAGGACAAATCAACTTGGCCAGATAGTCATATGAGGTGCTATTTTGCACTTCTACCTTCCAATTGGCCAGCAACCTTCTACATTATTGCAAGGGAGAAGCAGGGCCATGAAAGAAACCAGAATTCCTCTTCTTTGCAATGCTGGAGGTCCAATTGTAGCCTGCCAGAGGGACTGAAGACAGCTTCAGTTTGATTTTAAACTATAAA
>NW_012146078.1:2086985-2087268 GCF_000956105.1 Propithecus coquereli | reverse complement strand
TCTCTGCAAATACCTCTTACATGTAAAATGAGAGGATTGAAACATGTCCACTCCATATCTAGAATCCTGTGATACTGTGTTGGATAGAGACATAGTATTTAAGTGTTAGGTGACAGCATAAAACTGGAAGTTTAACTTCATCCTAGAAACACATTTGATGTTGAAATTAGCTGATATATTTTTGAAAGAGCTTAGCTTTGATCTAGTGCATAGATCATGATGTGCTTTAAATAGAATTAAACATAAAGCAACAGTCTGAAGGGAGAATTACTGTTAGGTTGAA
>NW_012146078.1:2085980-2086537 GCF_000956105.1 Propithecus coquereli | reverse complement strand
ATCTAGACATTTTAAATAATATAATGTGCTAACTCTGGAAGTAAGATCTCCCTAGTTCTTTCATTTTTGCTCATTCTTTTGCTGTTGTTTGTTTCATGATTTTCCTGAACTAATTCTATAAAGTCAGTGTTCTTTGTTACTTACATGAGTCCACTAAAGTCTCTGGTTGGCTGGCTTGTGGTCAACCAATGATTGTACAGAGATTTCACTAAAAGTTTGGGCCCTATAAGCATCTAACCTTTGCTGAAGGGCTCTGTATTTTTTGAGAACATGCATTCAATGCTTTGGCAAACAGTTTAAAACTATGACTTAGCCTTCACTTTCTGTTTGGATAGAGCCTTAAGGTCAGCAAATTGTGAAAAATTAGGGCCTTCCTCAGGTCTTTCCTTGGCATGTGTACAGCCCTGGGCCTGTATGGCGCCCTTCCCATGTGGTGCATAGTTTTCTGGATTTTCAAGAATATAATTTTGTCCTTAGATCTGAGCTTTTTCTTTACATGTTTTGGTCATCTCATATCCTAGCTTTTCCTTCTAAGTGTTTTGGTCAATGTGTTGTTT
>NW_012146078.1:2083564-2083979 GCF_000956105.1 Propithecus coquereli | reverse complement strand
TTGCCTAATTTCTTCAGCTAAAATATTCAGGAAAATATTAAAAAGAAGTGGCAAAAGCAAACATTTCTTATTTCATTCCTGATTGTAGGGGGAAAGCTTTCAGTCTTTCACCATTAATTATGATGTTATTAGTGGATTTTTTATAAAATAAATGTTATCATATCGAGGCAGTTCCCTTCTAGTGCTAATACGTTGAGTGCTTTTATCATGAAAAATTGTACTTTGTCAAATGTTTTCTCCCATGTCTATTGAGGTGATTATTTTTTTATTCTATAGGTACATTATGCTCATTGATTTCCAGATGACAAACCAACTTTCATTCCTGGTATAGTTTCCACTTGGTCATAGTACAGAGTCTTCTTGATATGTTACCAGTTTGATTTTGCCAGTATTTTGTTGGATATTTGTGAATCTA
>NW_012146078.1:2082059-2082670 GCF_000956105.1 Propithecus coquereli | reverse complement strand
CTTATTACACATATGTCACCTTATTGTGGTAATAAAGCCCCAAATATTTTATTTACTGTTCTCTCAATAGCAGAGTGGAATTTTAGAAACTGGAATCCAGGTAACATATTTGTGGATTTTCAGTTGAGATGACTTTGTTAAAATAACGATTAGATCATATTAATGGGAATAGTTCATTTCTTGCACATTTTTTCCTTTATTGATTTTTCGTTATACTTACAGTAGTTGGATTTTACACAATTCTCTGTCATGTTCTGCTCTCTTGGACAGTGAATTATGGATTCTGAAACAGATCTTAAGCAACAGACAGAATTAGTAAAATAACAGTAAAAGAGGAGGTATGAGATTTGACAGTAGAAAGATGTTAACATGTTCGAACTCAGTACTGCCTGTGATTCCTCCTCAGGAAGGAAGAATGAGACATCTGAGGGTCATGATACTCAAAGTAACTCAGGAAATGTTAAAAAAAAATAATAAACCTAGACACAGACTATACCTTCCACAAAAATTAACTCGAAATGGATCATAGCCCTAAATGTAAAATGCCAAACTATAAAATTTCTAGATTACAGAAGAATAGCCAGATAACTATGGGTTTGGTGATGACTATT
>NW_012146078.1:2079620-2080586 GCF_000956105.1 Propithecus coquereli | reverse complement strand
TCATGTTCTGCTCTCTTGGACAGTGAATTATGGATTCTGAAACAGATCTTAAGCAACAGACAGAATTAGTAAAATAACAGTAAAAGAGGAGGTATAAGATTTGACAGTAGAAAGATGTTAACATGTTCGAACTCAGTACTGCCTGTGATTCCTCCTCAGGAAGGAAGAATGAGGCATCTGAGGGTCATGATACTCAAAGTAACTCAGGATGTGTTAAAAAAAATAATAATAATAAGGGAAAAAGAGAAAGACAAAAAAGCTTGAGAAAGAGAAAGAGATGTTATAGCAAGAAGATAAAATAATAATGAAGAATTATTCTACATTGTGTCATCCATTACATATGTCAAAATACTGTAACCTATGAAAGGCTCTTGTCAACATATGGGAATGTGAAGACTAATACTAATTAGACAAGTTTTACTCCACACATAAGTCTGGCTCTTGTAGTTCTTGCTAGCCATATACATAAGGGGTTACTGATTTAATGACAGACAGAATTTCCTGCTGAGCCAGGAAGAAGATATGGTTTAGAGATTAAAGTTTAAAGTGTTAAGCAGGAGACATATTCAAAACAACTAACATTGATTAGTATTTGTGGAGGAAGGCCATGTTTGTGTTAGTTTAAAGATATTATAGAAAGTAATAACATTACTTATTACTTCATTTAGTTATTTACTAAGCAACAGAAAGGTCTGAACTTTTCCCCAGGTGGAACAAATTTCTCTTTCCTCTCTTTTTTTTGCTGATATAAGCACTCCCACAAGAAGGAATTTATAAAGATACCAGCAGGATATTCCATCCAACTCTTTCTGCAAATGAAGTCAAGTAGATGGAAGAGGCAATACATGTACTTCTGTTTAAAAGGAAGATTACAAATAAAAATATTTTATGAAAATGAAGAAAATCTTAGTTCCCTCATTGTTCTTCTAAAGACAAATTGTTCACATCACCATTAGCCATAACTCT
>NW_012146078.1:2078489-2079570 GCF_000956105.1 Propithecus coquereli | reverse complement strand
TTGGCTCAGAAATTAAACATCAATGGACAATGAACAAAATAATTCATAAACGGATGTTATCTAAGTAATTTGCTATGGTTTGAATGAGTTCCTCAAAGTTCATGATTTGGAAACACACATAACAATATTGTGAAGTGGAACCTTTAAGAGGTGATTAAGTTATGAGGGCCCTGCCATCACGAATGGATTAGTGACATTATTGTGGAAGTGGGTTCCTGATAAAAGGATGAGTTCAGCCCCCTTCCTCCTCTCTCCTGCATGTTCTCTTTCGCCCTTCTATCATGAGATGATGCAACAAGAAGGCTCTCATCAGATGTGTGCTGTCAGTCTTGGACTTCCTAATCTCCAGAATGGTGAGCCAAATAAATTTATTATAAATTACTCAATATTAGGTATTCTGTTATAGCAGCACAAAACAGGCTAAGAGACAACTAATTACCTAAATTGGACTCCCCAATATACCTGGGCTCTGTAAGTATTATTTGTATTGTAATCATTCACCTGTGTATATGTTATAACTTCCTGAAACTTAGAAGAGTAGTAGCCAAGCAAAGCAATTGGCTTAAAAATTATGTTGTAGGCTGATGAAGAGTGTTTAACACCTGTAATCACAGCACTTCGGACGGCTAAGGTTGGGGACCACTTGAGGCTAGGAGTTCAGGACCAGCCTGAGCAGTATAGCAAGACCTAGTCTCTACGAAAAATACAAAAATCGTTTGGGCAAGGTTGCACACACATACAGTCCCAGCTGCTCAGGAGGCGGAGACAGGAAGATCGCTTGAGCCTAAAAGTTTGAGGTTACAGTGAGCTAGAAGACACCACTGCACTCCAGCCTGGGCAATAGAGTGAGACCTTGTCTCAAAAAAAAGAAAAGGAAAAAAGTGTATTGTAATTTGCACTTAACAGCACATAAGAGTACCCAAAAAAGAGAAACCACCTAAGGAAAATATATGTTTTTGGGTGATTGAAGTCTCTGGGAAGGAGTCCTTAAACCCTTCAAAAAAGGGGTAAAACATGACAGGAATAAAGCTTTTTGTCAATAAAGTTATAAATGGTAACATGAAAGTTTTTTTCCTTCCTG
>NW_012146078.1:2066622-2069309 GCF_000956105.1 Propithecus coquereli | reverse complement strand
GCTACTATTTAGAACACTGCTCTCTTCCACCTATTGCTCCAGGGATGCTTCGTGTGCCCGTGTTTTTGCATGAAATAAGGCAGACGGTCTTTGAGTCTGACGCACAGCTGATTGACAACTGGTAATAGCGGAAGGTCAGCGCTAATTACTGTGCCTCATTTGCATGAGAAATTTTGAAAGATGGAAACTAAAGTGTCTGTGGCATTTTCTGCCAACAAATTACCTGACTGACAGGAAGATGTCACTGCTCATCAATGCCGAAAGTGTGTAAGATGGTACTTGTTCAATTAAAGAGAAGAGAAATACGGCTTCGGAGAGTTACCTTCCTGGGAGTAATTACTATAGGTGTCAACAGGCTGGGAAAAGAAGGGGCCCATTTGCTGTTCTATGAGTAAAGGTTGTGAAGGATGAAAGGTCTGATTTTAATGACCATCAAAATCCCTATGCCACCTCTAGGTTTACTCATTTGTCACTTATTATAAGAGCATGAGAAAGGGCTCAGAAAACAGACAGTAATTAGACAGTTAAGAGCAAAATCCCTGTTACTTATTCCATGGATTCCTGAGACATTTCTAAGATGAGGTTACCATTCTGAAGTTTAATGTTCTTGAGTAGATTGCCATAGCCAACAAAAAGAATTAAGGGCAGGAGGAATTGTTAGAAAAAATTTGAACAAGAACTTATCAAGAAAAGAAAGAAATTGGAGTCTGCATTTTCTGAAGCAGAGTATTTGGAGCACCTGGAGCTTTAGTTTATGTCTCCACAGAGGTTTGCCAACTTCCTCCACAAATTTAGAACTACTCTAAGTCAATGTTTTCCTCTTTGCCCTACTTGCTTTCAGGTTCTCATGCCGGCTGCATACATCCCACAGAGAAAAGCAAGCATGCCCTGATTTTCATAAGCTCGTCTTTGTAGCCATCTAATAGCAGTTTGGAGCCCCCTCTTGGAGATGGAACATATTTGAGTATTTGCTAGGAGACAACTGAAGGCTAGGGCTGGTAAGTAGAGGCCTTTTCATCTGGTTTATATAGCTCAGAGTTCACTACCATCATCAACACTGATCACTTCAGAGTTCTGTAGTTCTGTTCTGTGTTAACCCTCTCAGACCCCTGTGGCCTCTGGGAGACCTGACCCCCACTTTGAGACACACTGAACTGGAAATAATAACTCCCATATGGGAGAAGAATACTGCAGCCCCGAGAGCTTATCAAGCTTTGTTTTTTCTATGACTACTAAGAAAAGGAGTGTGTATTGGAAGCAATTCTCTCAGCTTATAGCTATTTTGATAGGGGTTCTATATTTAATAAAGGTTAAATCCATTGAAACCGTGAGTCAAAGGCACTTTTCATGGCCAACAATTTCACCTACTTTAGAAGCCTGCCTCTCCCCACTCTCCCTATGCCTGCTCAAAGCGGGAAACGGGCATGGGCCGCATTGGCTTTGTTTAATAGGCAAACGGCCCTTCCCCCAAAGAATATGAATACGTATTTTCAATCTGAACTTGTACATCACTCTTATATGTCTCTCTCCTCCACACAAAAGAAAGCTCTTTGAGTAATTGCAAGACTTAATTAGCCAATGTTCACACAAAGGCTTCCTTTGTCCACCCATCAACAGGCTGCTTTCATTGATAGTTGTCTGACTCTCTGAAGGCTACTCTTTTTCTAAGTTTTGCACAGACTTCTATTTTCAGCTTCGGAGTCCTGTGATATAAGTGCTCTGCATTCCAGTTCCCAGTGTCTTTTCTCTGCCTCATCCCCACTACACATCATTTCTTCCACAGCTGATGGTGATCTGATCACTTTCCCAGTCTGCTAATTCCTAGTCTTCAATGAGACAGAAACAGATTTTCCAAAGAGCAGCAATGCTATGGCAATAATGGGCCACTAAAAGAGCTGATTTTCTCTTAGTTCTATTTTTTCATCTTTCAAATCAGAGCTATAGCAATAGGAGGGAAGGGCCAGGAATTACGAGCACCCGAAAAATACTGGAAAGATATACCAGTGAGTACACTGTAAAAATGTAGGTAATATCTTCTGTATGAGCGAAAGAAAAGAAAGGACATCTTATATCATTCCATAGGTTTTACAAGAAGTTTAAATCACTTATAAGCTAATTTATGGCTATCACATTCTGAGCATTACCCGATATTACTCTCATTGAAGTTATCTCCTTTCTCTTCTTTGCTTATGAAAATCCTACTGTAACATTTCATGACATTTTTTATGTTGACATTTAAAAGATTTCTGTTCTAAAGATTGCTGTTTGCCTTCCTGGGTAATAAGCTTAAAATTTGCATACCTTTTGGAGTCTGACATCTGTAGACTCAAATCTGTAGCGTTTCTGCCAGTAACTTACAAAATAAAAATCATCTCAGAGTCTTAGTTGTTATTGAAGAGGAAGTTTTCACTGCCTGGGATTGAGTGATCCCTCCAGAAAATGTACTTATTATCATGATTATTCCTATCTCATGGTAAGTGATGCTTGTAATTTATATCCTTAAAGCTGAATATCTATAATATTCATAAGCATAGATCTCCATATCAAATAGAAAGTTTTTGAACTCATTGATTATTACTATAGAGCTTTCTGTTAAATCTGTTAAACAGAAATATTAATCTACGTTGCCATGACATTTAAATTTGAAAGATAATTCATGGCTTATAAAAAGATGCTTTAAAATTATA
>NW_012146078.1:2064100-2066572 GCF_000956105.1 Propithecus coquereli | reverse complement strand
ATTTTTAATATAACTTTTTCAAAAATATATTTACTTGCTTTTTTCCTCATGGGTTTCTATTATATCGCCCATGGAACACTGAATTTAGAAAGGAAAGGAGCAAAGGCAAAAGTGCAGGTGAGTAAAAGAAACAAAAAGTTTCTTTGCAAGTAAATCTTCGTTTGTTCTCTGGAAGAATAGAGAACGATGACATTTATTCTTAATTACATCTAACTGGACTTCGAATGGTATAACTTTCCTTTTTTCCCTCTTGACATTAGCAGGACTCTACACTTGATTAGTCATTTATTTGTTACCACATCCCTAGTGGCTAGAAACAGCACCTGGTGCACAGTAGATACTCAGTAAATATTTACACAACAAAAAAGTCGCATTTCGTATCCGCGAGATGCATGAAATTGAACCACTCATATTGACAAATTGTCTGTTAGCTAAACATGGTTTGAATCGCTTTAGTGCTATTCTATTCCTGTTACTCTTTGGAAGTCCATTAATGGGATATGTTAAAGTGTCAAACATCCTGGATGAACAGTAGCTATGAAATGCGAAATGTGGATTCTTTTTTTTTTACTGCAACTACAATTGACTCCTTCTGCTAAAATATGGAACATTATCTTCTCTGACACAGGAAAACACTTGCCTTCCCATCCTCTCACACTATGCTGATTTAAAATACATCTTAAAAAATCAAAAGGCAGCTAGGTGGCATGCTATTTATTTTCTTTTAATCTATTGTTATCTCTTTACGTTGCATAGCTAGTCACTATTTTCCTGAATATCTTGTAATATTTAAGCTGTCCTTAAAGAAATGCCCTTGAGTATATCTTATTTTCATATGTAGTTTGATAGACTGTTAAAATTGTGCTTGTTATTTTAAGCAGAATGCATATGTTATTGATGAAAATAAAATTGGCCTCATTTAAAAGTATCAGGGCAGTTAAAGTTTATGATAAGATGTGTGATGAGTTGGTGCTTGATTGAATCATTACTGAATGGAGATATAAATTTCCCATGGTACCACGACACGGGACTGAGACATACACAACAGGATGTCTGGCCATGGGGTGAATGGAAGGGCGAAATGCATGTTCTCTCTTTCACTAGCGGACTGTTTCTCCCACCAAGGCCCTTAACACTCACAGCCTGCTTTTCCCTACAGGTTGGTGTCCATTAATCTTACCACCTCCTGCCCAGCTGAGTCAGCATTTACAGATTCAGCACTTTCTCTCCACAAAAGCAAATGGCTCTTGAGTTGTTAGATCTTACCCAAGAGGAATACCAAGCACAGTGGGAAATGATCAGGCCTTATACATTTAAAATTCAAAAAGGCTTAAGTAACAATTTCAGTCAAAGTAAATAAGATTCTTTGGACATTTATTATCTCCTAGAATGATCTTGATAGTGAAAATGATATGAATATTTCTCCAGCAATATTAAAATTTTAATTCCTCAGAAAGAAACATTATAAGTAAAGATGTCCATGTACTATGTCCATGTACTTGTAAAATAACTTTTCCCAAAATCAGTAAGCATTTTTTGAGTTTCAGGCAGATTTAATTCATTCACTTTATGAATATTTGGGGATGCTTATTCAATTTTCTACTGATAAATTTCTTATCTACTCATGCTCTTGTTTTCCTGGATGGGAAGATTGCAACAGTCTTTAGAACAGTCATTGATTTCATTCAAAATAAAAGATCATGATAAATTACCTATTATGTATTTCTAAAGAAACACAGACATTTTTTAAAAAGTTGCAGAGTCTTTGATAGGCTACATTCCAAATATTTCACATAGCTAAAAACAAAATTTTCTAAGTGTATACTTTTCCTATATTACATTTTATTAGTTGATCCGGGGTTTGAGGCTATATGCTTTAAAAATCTATGCTACAGTTTTGATTATAAACTTGATTGATAAATATAAAAGATGCATAAACTTAATAGTACATCATATTGCAGACAGGGCAAAGCAACAGATAGCTTCAAATTTATGACATTTTCTTAGTGCATGCCAGATATTCCACTCTTAAAAATAGTTTTTTACAGCTTCCATTCTAGATTGCTTGATTGAATATGTATCATAGGATGATAAACTTTAAAATCCTTGAGAGCAGCTGTCATACCTTGTTTATGTGTTTGTAAACATAGCAGCACCTTTCACAAGTGACATATAATAATGTTTATTGAATTTGGTGATAGGAAAATGTGTTCTCTGGTCTTACCATTAGGAATACATGCATCCTGACTCTAAACCAGTCATTCCCAAACTTCAGGGTGAAGGAATTTTGCAAAGTACTTGTATAAAATGTAGATTCAGGGGCCTCATCTGCAGTTATTCTTGTTTAGTAGGCCTGAGCCTGGCTTCAGAATCTGAATTTGTAACTACCATCATGATAATAGTGAAACAGCTGTTTCCTGGACAGTACTTTTAAAAATATTTCTTTGTAACAGTTAAGCATGTTGTCTCTCT
>NW_012146078.1:2057617-2063190 GCF_000956105.1 Propithecus coquereli | reverse complement strand
TCTGGTTTATATAGCTCAGAGTTCACTACCATCATCAACACTGATCACTTCAGAGTTCTGTAGTTCTGTTCTGTGTTAACCCTCTCAGACCCCTGTGGCCTCTGGGAGACCTGACCCCCACTTTGAGACACACTGAACTGGAAATAATAACTCCCATATGGGAGAAGAATACTGCAGCCCCGAGAGCTTATCAAGCTTTGTTTTTTCTATGACTACTAAGAAAAGGAGTGTGTATTGGAAGCAATTCTCTCAGCTTATAGCTATTTTGATAGGGGTTCTATATTTAATAAAGGTTAAATCCATTGAAACCGTGAGTCAAAGGCACTTTTCATGGCCAACAATTTCACCTACTTTAGAAGCCTGCCTCTCCCCACTCTCCCTATGCCTGCTCAAAGCGGGAAACGGGCATGGGCCGCATTGGCTTTGTTTAATAGGCAAACGGCCCTTCCCCCAAAGAATATGAATACGTATTTTCAATCTGAACTTGTACATCACTCTTATATGTCTCTCTCCTCCACACAAAAGAAAGCTCTTTGAGTAATTGCAAGACTTAATTAGCCAATGTTCACACAAAGGCTTCCTTTGTCCACCCATCAACAGGCTGCTTTCATTGATAGTTGTCTGACTCTCTGAAGGCTACTCTTTTTCTAAGTTTTGCACAGACTTCTATTTTCAGCTTCGGAGTCCTGTGATATAAGTGCTCTGCATTCCAGTTCCCAGTGTCTTTTCTCTGCCTCATCCCCACTACACATCATTTCTTCCACAGCTGATGGTGATCTGATCACTTTCCCAGTCTGCTAATTCCTAGTCTTCAATGAGACAGAAACAGATTTTCCAAAGAGCAGCAATGCTATGGCAATAATGGGCCACTAAAAGAGCTGATTTTCTCTTAGTTCTATTTTTTCATCTTTCAAATCAGAGCTATAGCAATAGGAGGGAAGGGCCAGGAATTACGAGCACCCGAAAAATACTGGAAAGATATACCAGTGAGTACACTGTAAAAATGTAGGTAATATCTTCTGTATGAGCGAAAGAAAAGAAAGGACATCTTATATCATTCCATAGGTTTTACAAGAAGTTTAAATCACTTATAAGCTAATTTATGGCTATCACATTCTGAGCATTACCCGATATTACTCTCATTGAAGTTATCTCCTTTCTCTTCTTTGCTTATGAAAATCCTACTGTAACATTTCATGACATTTTTTATGTTGACATTTAAAAGATTTCTGTTCTAAAGATTGCTGTTTGCCTTCCTGGGTAATAAGCTTAAAATTTGCATACCTTTTGGAGTCTGACATCTGTAGACTCAAATCTGTAGCGTTTCTGCCAGTAACTTACAAAATAAAAATCATCTCAGAGTCTTAGTTGTTATTGAAGAGGAAGTTTTCACTGCCTGGGATTGAGTGATCCCTCCAGAAAATGTACTTATTATCATGATTATTCCTATCTCATGGTAAGTGATGCTTGTAATTTATATCCTTAAAGCTGAATATCTATAATATTCATAAGCATAGATCTCCATATCAAATAGAAAGTTTTTGAACTCATTGATTATTACTATAGAGCTTTCTGTTAAATCTGTTAAACAGAAATATTAATCTACGTTGCCATGACATTTAAATTTGAAAGATAATTCATGGCTTATAAAAAGATGCTTTAAAATTATAAACAGTTTCTTAGCATAAATTTTCACTCAGTAATCTTGAGTTGTCATCAAATACTACTACAAATAATCAGGATATTTTTCATCTGTTTTAGGACAGAAGAGTTTACTAACTCTTCCAAAGTTTTCTAATGCAATATCAGTTCTGACACTTTCACAGGTATTATATCGCAAGCATCAAAAACAAAAACAAACTTGTTTTATCTCTTCCAATGAAAGAAATATTTTTTTATGATTCCCAGATGATAAGTTTGTTTGATTTCACTCTACCACCTCATCAGTTCCCTATGTGCTGATGCCCTACCACAACTACCCAACTCTACCTCTGTGACACAACTATGAGAACAAAGTGTACATCTCTCGCTTACCAAGAATTTGCCAGTATGACCACATTTCCAAAAGAAGCATCCTTTTCTCAGTTCAGAGGGAAGTCATTTCCTTGATTTTCAGATATTTCTGCACGGATTTTGTTTACTGATTATTCATACAAGCAATTAGCCCCATTTGGTGCCACCATGTCAAATCAACTCAGTCTAAAACAGCAAACTGTGTCCACCCATACATACTTGATTTCTTCTTTTATAGTCTGGCCTATGATAGGAACTGTACTCTATAAAGTTACTGAGAGTACATACTCTTCCAGTTTATTGCAGAACTTACTTATTAAAATAATATTTAAATAAAACATGTACAGATTAAATTTTTTCCCCATAATGAAAATGATACTGTGGAGAAAAAGTAAATCACTCACAATTAATTACAAAAAAATTGTTAACAGTGTTCTGTATTTAGTTTGAGACATTTTTCTATCAAGGTTAAATCTGTTTTTTAAACAGAATCATTGGTGATAATTTTGCTCTACATATAAACCTCTTAAAACTCTTAACTTAGTTAATATTCTCTCAAGTATTGTCAATAATGAACATTTTTGGATATCAACCATAGAAGGGGAAAAATATGTCATGTGTTGTAGAGAAAAAGGACACAACAGTATTTCTGTTCTTGAAAGACCTTCATATAATGCAATAGTTCAGGCATAAATCCACTAGAATATAACAAACAATATAAAGAAGCTTATAATACATGCAAAAGGAATAATAACAAGGTGAGAACACTGAGCCCTGGGGTGGTCACAAAAGATTATGTATTGTTAAATCATATAATAAGCAGACTAAACATTTCTGAAAAATTGTAGTGATGGAAGAAACAATGAATTTACACACTACACGTAGGTGATTTTAGGCATTTTAAGAGAAAAGATTTAAAACCTACTTTCCTAGTTTACTAACTTTGTTTAAGTAGTCATTTGTTTTAAAATGTTAATAGTTAATAAAATTTATGAACATTTAATCATATTAACTGAATTTAAGAGCTCTCTTCTTCAGGTATCCTTCAATTGGTAGAGATACAGTACTACACTTCAGTTAAAAGTCTATTTTCCTTTCTGCCCTGGAATTGTTTGCAAACATTTTTTTTTTCTCTTTTAGTCTGAGAGTTTTATCTCTTTATTTTAAGTATAAAGATTCAAAAGAGCTATTCTATCACTTATCACAGTTTGGTTTTCTAGATCATGTTGATATAACATGATGAAAATATATTTATATTAGACTAAAATTCTCTTTAAATAAGACAAACAAATCTACATTTTTACTTCATTAAGTAATTTCGACAAATGATAGACTTTAATGCTATTTTGAAAACTGAAATATTCAGTTAAAACAGAAAATCCCTTTTCCGTATTTGATTAGTGTTAACGATGAAAAGAAAACTTGTCCTAAAGAGCAGAAATGCTGCAAATAGACATTTTTATCAGCTTGGTGCTATTATCTATCTCTTAATTTTGTTCCATTAAAATCATCAAGGTTATTATTTAAATGTGCCTGTGTTGAAAGACAAATATTAAATTTGAAAAACAGTAATTTTACTGTGGGTTTTGACTGCCTTGATTTCCCACCTCCCTGTTTCTCTCTCTTCATATTCCATAAAAAAGCACTACATCTATTGATAACTACAAACAGATTCTAATTTAGTCCTATTTTTTTACATGTTAGTGTATTATACTCTATTGGACACACCATTCACTTCCTCTAACTTCTTGGGACTCAGGACCTTTAGGCTATCTCTTCTCATCGTTATCAAAACCTATTCTCAGAATAAATATGAAATTTTATAATGATTTATAGTGTTCCTTTCACTAGGGGTTATTTAACCCAAATTAAAATTTTTAAACCATGAGTTATAGGAGAAAAAAGCCAGTTTTGGTTGTAGGACCATCCCAACATCCATAAAATCTCTCCACGTAAATGATGACTTACCTGACGTAAGGCTAATCCTATAAGAGATTGGGAATTAATTTATCTTTCTATACAACAAAATATAAATATTACATAGTATAGCTCCTGATTAAACAGTACTACAAAACTAAGGCAAAGTTGATAGACACAAAAATTCATTCTAGAAGATAAATATGGAGACAGTTTTACTTATTAAATTAACAACCAAATATTAACTATAGATATTGCTGAGAAATAAAATATTTTATTGAAAGCCTCTGCAGTGTAACTTTGAGATGTTGTTCTAAATAATACCTAGTATCAACAAGGACATGTTTCCTTAGGTAGAGAAAACATACTAATGTTGTCCTAAATTTCTAGATAGCATTAATTTTTTTGGAAAGCACAAAAAGCTCACAGAAACAAAGACACAATTCTATGGCTGTATATTTGGGTAAGGGAGGGAAAAAAAACTGAAAAAATGCAGAATCAGTCAATTTAATACTGAAATTTCCATTAAGATAGGCCAGTGACTATCCATAATTGTATAATAATATTCTATGTGCATGTTAATTAAGTACTTTTCACATTTCATCATTTCTCACAAAAATCTCCATTTGAGTTAAATAGTGAAAATGTTTTCCTTTCCATTTTACTACAAATTTATAGCCATTCGAAGTGTTAAGAAGATTGGAGACAAGTGATATTGATTTGAATGAGATTTAGTCTTAATCACACAAATACACTTTTTCGACTTGGAAAAAATAGAAAGTGGCCTAATCCTAAACCTTGCGTGATATCTGTGCTGTGCTGCACACAGTCAGCTGTTGATTCTCACAATAGTCTGTCTATGAAACTTGTGTGGTCCCTCTTAGGAAGCCAAACAGAGAGATAATGACAATAGCACTTATTATAAAAATCACATTCATGATCATCCAATTTGTGGTTTAAATTTCCCTTTATTAAGAAAAACTGGCTGATGTAAAATCACACACTAGACAGTATAGGCTGAGCTCCCCTCCCCTCTAATTTTCCATGGAACCATTGGCCACCACACACATTGCTGTCAAATTGTTCTGCTTCTTGTCAGCTGCACACTGGCAGAACAGAAGGCTGGTCATGCACTAATTAGGAGCATAGACCTTTTAAAACAGTCCATTCTAAGAAGTATAGGTGCCAAATATTAGATTATCTAAAACTCTTTTAAAGAGAAAAGGCAGGGATAGAGGAAGTGCAAAATAAAATGTTTAATTTCTTCGGACTGAGATATTGAGAGAAATTTATTTTGAAGATGGCACCAATGTTAAAGTAAAATTCTTCCCTGAAACAGGAAAAGGCTGAAATATGGTCCACTTAGAATGAAGGCGTTAGCAGAAAATTCCAAAACTATAAAATTCCTCTTGTGGATTTGACTAAATAGCTCTGTTTTTCTGAAATAATTATAGGCTAATAAAGGTGCTACATTTATAGGAAAGACATTAATCTAGTTAGAAATAACAGTGTAAACTTTCAATGTACTGAAAGTTTCCACAGCAAATTTATCTGTTAATATTTTTAATTATGGATGGAGAGTACCATCAATTGAAGTTTTTCCCTGTTAGAAAAAAACCGACTTGTGCTAAATATTGCTTAAC
>NW_012146078.1:2055769-2056901 GCF_000956105.1 Propithecus coquereli | reverse complement strand
GAGGTTTTCTGAATATGTATTTTTAATCTAGCTCTCAAATTTCATAATACATTATTCTGTCTATATATTTTTGATGCATACTTTGCATTTTAAATTTATTATTTTTTCTGTAATTGCTATCTTCAGGTTTTTCTCTTGGTAATATACTGAATTAGTTATCTCACCTGTTTTCTTTCTCTGTCTCTTGCTCCATGTTTCTCTGTCTCCTTGAATTTATATATTCATCAGGATTTTCTATTTAGTTAATAAGGTACTCTGTGAATGGAAACAATTTTAGTTCCTTTTTTCCAAGTGGAATAATTTTTATTTCTTTTCCTTGCCTTATGCACTGAAAAGAATATTAAGAACGATGTTAAATAGAAATAATGAGAAGGGACATCCTTGCCTTTTTTTTGACATTAAAGAAAGTACATCGTCTTTCACCATTTGCTGCAGGCATTTATCAGTTTATACAAGTTTTTTTTCTGTTCCTGGTTTGCTGAGATATTTCATCATTTATGGTTGAATTTTGCCAAATGCTTTTTCTCCATGAGTTAAAATGATCATTTTTTTCTTTTTCATTCTGTTGATATGGTGAATGGCATTGACTGAGATTTGAATGTTACACTGGATTTGCATTTCTGGGATAAATCCCACATGGTTCTAATGTATTATTCTTTTGATATTTTACTAGATTCTATTTGCTGATATTTAATTGAGGAGTTTTGCATCTATATTCACGAGGGATTATATTCTGTAGTTTGTTTTGTTGCAGTATCTTTGTTTGGTTTTCTTATCAGCGTAATGCTAGCTTCACAAAAAAAAAATGAGCTGAAAATATTTACTCTTCTTCTGTTTTCTGGAAGAGTTTTTTTCTTTCTTTTTTTTACAGAATTGGTATTATTTCTTTCTTGAATATTTGATAAAATTTACCTGTAAAGCCATTTGATCCTGGAGTTTTCTCTGTGAAAAGACTTTCAAATTAAATTTTAATTCATAAAGAGTTACATGGCCATTTGGATTGTTTTTTCATGAGTAAACCTTGCTTGTTTGTCTTTTAAGGAATTTGTGTATTTCACTTAAGTTGTTGAATTTAAGAGCATAAAGTTGTTTATAATATTCTTTTATCATAATTTACTATTCTTAGGGCTTT
>NW_012146078.1:2054017-2054887 GCF_000956105.1 Propithecus coquereli | reverse complement strand
TTTTTAACTTCTTTAACCCATGAGATATTTAGAAATATGCTGTTTAATTTACAAATAGTTGAGGGTTTTTCAGATATCTCAGTTATTGATATCTAATTTAATTTCACTTTGGTCAGAGAACTTACTTTGATTTACATTGTTTTGTTTTGTTGAGGTTTAGGTTTTGGGGGCTGGGAATATGACTTAACATGATGAATATTCCATATGCAGAATACATATTATTTTTAAATGCATATGAAACATTCATGATGGTAAATCTTATCTTGGGCCTCATTTTATTGGCTGTTAGTTCTAGGTTGAGGTCAATGTTATTGAGAGTCAAGCAGGGTTTGGGTTTTGCTGTTGTTATGGTTACTTTCAGTTTACCATTGGCTTCAAACTTCTCTAGAATTTCTTATACTTGCATGTTCAGCTAGAAAGTTTTCCTCAAAGGCTTCTTCATTCTCAGGTTTAGGCCTTCCTTTTATGTGTATGCCTCATAGAGGGTTAGTTTATATTCTTGTCTTTCCCTAAGCTTGATACTTGATGCTTGCTGTCCTCTGGTGGGAGTCAGGAGGCTTTCTGCTGTCCTAGACCAGCCTCAATGTTGGGCAGTCCCTGTGTCCCTGGGCCTCAGAGGTTCAGATTATTGTAATTCAGGGGTTCAGAGTCATTTCTAAATGATCCTATTATTCCCTAAATATTTGGAAGTCTCTAAAACAGTTGCCTTAAAATTTCATCGATCTCATAGATTCAGGAAAAGTAATGATTTTAGAGATTATGGTATCTTTCCCTTTTGGTAGAGTAGGAGTCATATTGTTTCCAGCTTCCAATGCCCTAAGGAGAAACCAGAAGTCTATCCCTTTCTTTTAAATTAAAAATTATACTTCT
>NW_012146078.1:2042342-2043507 GCF_000956105.1 Propithecus coquereli | reverse complement strand
TTTTTATTATTATTATTGTATCAAGAACACTTAATGTGAGATCTACCCTCTTAATTTTAATTTTTTAAGTGTACCAGGGAGACTGTTGTATTGGGAATGGATAAGAAAGAGCCTTTTATTGCAAACTAGCTATGTGTGTGTGTGCATGCGTGAGAGAGAGAGAGAGAGAAAGAGAGAGAGAATTCCATCTACTCTAAGGAGTCACTTCTTATTGGGATATCCTTTTAATATGTTAAATATCTATAAACACTTAAACTATGGACTTAGAGCCAGAATATTTTGGTTTAAGCCCAGGCTTCTATTCTGACCAATTATGGGCATATCAGAGTTTCTCATTCCTTGTCTGGAAAGGAATACCATAATCCATACCTACTTTGCAGAGCCTTTATCAGGATCAAATGGGATAAGTATGTGAAGGTGTTTTGTTGATGGCTAAGTTCTACATGTGTGTCAGGTATTATTAGAGAAGATTAGTTAACAGCTGGAAATGAAAGGACTGTGACTTCAGAAATTTTAGCAAGGAAAGTAGTTCCTGAATCAAAGAGTGACTCTGTACATAGCTTCTATGAGCACATTCTCTTAATGTGAAGCTGTGAAGTCAGGAATCGCTCAGGAACAGGGTGAGAAATCCATGAAACATGTGGTAGAAGGGAGCAGAAAGCAGAAGCAAGAAATGTGAATTGTCGATTGCTATAAGTTTACATCACCATTGTCCTCAAACGCAGGCCATTTTAGAGACCTTGCTCTTTGCTTCAGTGTCCTGTGCAGTGGGTGTCCTGCATGCATAAGGTCTGTGCAACAAAAAGCAGCAATATACTTTTCAGAAACCTCATTGCACACCTGAATCAACTGAAAAGCCTGCTAAAATACAGATTCAAGTGCATCACCCTAGGGTTTGCATTTACTAGATTAGGATGTGACCTAAGATTCTGAATTGTTCAGGTGCCCCTTATAGTTCTGCACTAAAGCAGCATTTCTCAGAAGTATGACCTCTGGACCAATTTAACTGAAATTATCTTTTCACGTGTGTAAATTCCCAATTTATGATCCCGAGCCCAGACTATTGACTCAATGTTGGACCTGCAGCTTTAAGGGCATGTGTGGCCTTCTAGGTCCTTAAGGGCAGCCTTTGACTGAATCCAAATTTTACAGAAAAAATTCTTTT
>NW_012146078.1:2041181-2042292 GCF_000956105.1 Propithecus coquereli | reverse complement strand
AGTAATTTATTAATTAGTATCTAGAAACTGGGGATAGATCCCAGTATTTGTTTCACATGCCCTACAGGTGATTTTGACAAGGCTAATATTTGAGAATCACTGGCCTGTTGTATATTCCTTCACCAGTAGCACATCTGTTTTTTCCTTCATTTGTTCTCAACCAAGCTCTACCACATATATTTTAGGTTTACAGAAAAATTTAGTGGAAAACAACAGAAAGTTCCCATATACTCCCCACCCTAACTATCCATGATTAGTCTTTTGAAGTTGCCAAAATATTTGGTAGCTTTTTGGTCTGTAACAAATGCATAATAAACAGATTCTTATATCTGCCCAAATAAATAAATCGTGTGAATTAGAGTTTTCTAGTATTTTTTTCTTTGCTATTTTGCCTTGTTAATTTTATGAAAGGTTATGGGTAGAGTTTTCCAATTTCTGTCATCTAGAAGGGAAAATTGGCTGAATATATGTTTTTCAAGCATTTGCACACAATCCTTCTATTTTTATTTATTTAAGTGCATATCTAGGTTTTCCACTGAAAAGAAAGTTTCCTGAGGACATATGTTCGTTCACCTTATCCTTCACTGACATCACTTCATATTTGCATTGCCTAATGTAAAGAAGGTGCTCTGTTGGCTAAATTTAATGGAAACAAAACATGTTTGTTGGTCTATACTTTAACAGTGGTTATTTTAGAAAATGTCTGGTAAGAGTTAACCAAGTACCAACTTAATATGTGACGGGAACTAGGGAAAATGACATCTCAAAAATTACCTTCTGATCAACTATATCCTTGTGCACCAAATAGAGTCCAAGTAGATAATTCAAAGTTATTTCTAAACTGCAAATCCAAGTTGCATAGTAAATGCAGATGGAAATCACTTAGGTAACTGTAACTAGAGATGAAGAAATGTATATTGTATTTGAAGGGGATTTCTCATTTCAAATTGAAACTGTAAAACGTTTCTTTGATGTTTATATAAGTTTGATTCTAAGCACTTTCAAATCTTATGCACTGCAAATCAATTTATGAAGTAGATACTCACAATCCTACACTTCTATATCTTTAAAATAAATATGTCTGCCTCTGACCAATAAAAATAAATGTATT
>NW_012146078.1:2039476-2041131 GCF_000956105.1 Propithecus coquereli | reverse complement strand
AATTTATGTGCCCCAAAATTGATTTTCAAATGGAACTGAGAAATTAACTGAAATTCAATAACAAAAATAGTGCTAAAACTCATTATCACTATTATATTCAATAGCTTATTTGTAGGATGAATTCACAGTGAGTCTAAAGATTCAGAAAAACAATTTTTTATTCTAGAATATACACTGTTCTTATAGTAATGTGACCTATAGTTAAAGATGTTTTTATGTAAATTGCATACACTGTTGATTATTACTAAAGTTACTCTTATCTAAAACCCTTAAGATGCTTACCCAGCTAAGCCAGTCTATAATTGGACATTTTGGGGTTTGATTTCAACTCCATGCCTTAGTTTATATTAAAATTTGCTGCATTTGATTTAATCTTTTATTTCAGTCTGTTGAGGCATTTTTTAGATGCTAATACTGTCATCCAAAATGCTATCTATTCCTTCCAGCTTCATGTCAACTTTTATTTTAATAATCATGTTTTCATATAAGTCATTGATAAATGGTGATAAGTGTTAAACAGAACAGGACTGAGAAAAAAAGCCTTTTGCTCTGCCACTGGAAATGTTTCTTTAAGTCAACACTGTTCTATAAATAAGCATGTTTGGATATGCCCATTTAATTTATTATAGATCTGCCTAATTATTGCCTCAACTTAAACCTACGTGCTGCCATCTTTTTTACACATTATAGAAATGATCTGATTTAATGCTATTTTGAAATTCAGATAAGTCTCATCTATTTCAGGATCCACTTAATAATTTATTCTAAAATTATGCTTGTGATTTATGTCTGTATTTGGAGCAAATGACTGTAGTAGATTGATTGAAAAATGGTTTAATTCACCATTCCTCCCTTTATTCATAACTTTTTTATTATAATTTTACAGCTTCTTCAATCAAGAAATGGACTCTGTTTTTTCTACCTCTGAATCTGGGCTGGCCCCATGACTTGCTCTGGCCAACAGAATATGGCTGAAGTATCTTTATGACGGATCCACTCACAGGCCTCCTAAAGACTTGAGCACTTACATTGTTTTTCAGAATTCTGCCCCATCATGAGAACAAACCCAGCATAGCAAGTGGAGGATGAAAGACCACCAGAGCAGAGGAGAGCTGCCCAGCAGAGGCCATCTGGACTGCGTAGCTGAATATAGACAGGTAAGTGATTCTAGAGAAGATTAACTGAGTATAGCACAGATTAGCAAAACCACCCATATACTTATGAAAAATAATAAATATTTGTTATTTTAAGCCACCAAGTTTTGGCATGTTTTATTGTTAACAACAGATAATTGATACGTTGTCCATCTTTACCTTTCATGAAAATTGGAACAATAATTAGTGAGAACATTTGTTGACATATCTTCCATTCTAATGATTATTTAAAAATCATCTATCAGTTTATATTTGATTTTGTCAACAAATTCGTTCCCCTACACTTGAGGTGACATAGGTTTTATTTGATTTTGTAGCTCTGATTTATTGTTAGTGACATTGTAGCAAGAAAGATCATGAGGGCGATTTAGTTGCTTACAAATGTCTTCTGCAGGTATGAGATAAAGTAGTAACAGCACAAGTACAGTATATTTGTTCTTGCTTTAGAGTCTAATGAAATTTGTGTATGGTGAATTTCTACAACTACAATCACTTCCACAT
>NW_012146078.1:2038793-2039426 GCF_000956105.1 Propithecus coquereli | reverse complement strand
TAAGATGACTGAGCAGATAGAAGAAAAGCCAGTGGCCATGGGAAGTAAGCAGGAGGGCAGAAGTAAGGAATACAACTTCAGGAGTCATCAGTCTTCCTTGCTTTGCAGATTGAGGTGACTGTCTGTCCCACTTGGACAACTCTATTTAGATGACAGTAAGCCATAAATATTTTTTCTTTCCTATATCCTTAGTGCATGGAGCTAGAATTTGTGTATTGATTATGCTTTCTTTTATTGGGAAAATCCATCAAAACAACAGAAGTGGGTGTTTTTCAAAGTTATGGCAGAAATTCAGAATATTTTATATGACTGAATTTGTGTCTGTGTGTTTGGGCATGAAGCTATCACTTTTAGTTCTGCTTTGTATAATGCTCAATTTACTCAGTTTAAAGAACTATTAAGATGGCATCTGTAAACATTTTAAGACTATGTACACACTTACTAAATTAAAAGCAAAAACAAATGTAGTAAATCAAATATCTTAGACATTGAAAATTGACTACACACTTGGTGAAATCCTCTTAAATATTTTAATGAAATAATGGCTTTATGTCACCTTTCCTTTACTGCTTCAAAGCTATGAAAAATAAACAAACCATGCACAAATATTAAATGATTCAAAACTTCTTTTTA
>NW_012146078.1:2015402-2017078 GCF_000956105.1 Propithecus coquereli | reverse complement strand
ATAAATAAAGCACTGGCCTTTATTTTGTGGAGATAGTTCAGAACTAGCAGTGGCCCCTTAACTTTAACATATAGAATAATCACACACGAATTTATAAAAATACAGATTCTAGCTCTTTGTTTCTAGATATTCTGATTAAGTAGATGTGGAATTTACCTAAAAAATCTGTGAATCTGGATTTTTTTTGAAATAGGAAATAATCTGTGTAAGTAGTCTATGGTTCATGCTTTTATAATACAGTGGCAGGTATGTTTTAGGGATTTTGTTTCTGCCCTGTTCATATCATTTTCTTCATGTGAAGCACGGTTTGGAGGGGTGTGTGTGTGTGTGTGTGTGTGTGTGTGCACGTGTTTCTGTTATAGTGATTTTGGAGGTTTTTTGTTTTTTTCCCCAAATTTTTGGTTTAGCATCTTTGATTTCTTGGTTAGTGCTCTGAAGTATCTCCTCCCCATCCACCCTCCTTCCCAAGCCCCAGCTTAACTAATGGTACCCAGCACTCTCAGTGCTAACATTCTGTCAGTAGGACTTTCCATGTTTGTACCTAGGAGTACACAGTACAATCGGGGTAATGGCAAAA
The DNA here is from genome assembly GCF_000956105.1 of Propithecus coquereli. Lineage (NCBI taxonomy): Eukaryota > Metazoa > Chordata > Mammalia > Primates > Indriidae > Propithecus > Propithecus coquereli. Next base: position 2,016,501 of record NW_012146078.1, on the reverse strand, counting down.
TGTAGTGAAACTGACTTGCTTTTCATTAGGTTCCAGTTTTACACTCTTATTTTTAATTTTATACCGCTGTATTCCTTCTTCTTCCTGCTTGGAATGTATAGGTGTTCTTGTTTAACCTGAAATTTAATCCCTTTGAAAGATTATAGTCTTTTAGATGCCAGATTTTGAGGCAGTTTATTATAAAAATAAGTCTAAAGATAATCCCTTAATTATGACCTAATTTATTTATTTCTCCTTGAAAATTACATGGATTTTTTTAAGTATTAAAATTTGAGGAGTAAGCTTTTTTTGGAACTTGGTTAGACATTACAGAAATACTGGCAGTTGGGGAATTTGGGGATTACCCCTACACATGCAATTAAAACTAAATAAATGCTAGGAGATTGGTCTACCTAGTTCTATACCTTTATTAGCATAGGTTAGAGCAGAGGATTGTAGGGAATGGCACTTGTCAATTTTACGAATCTTTTCAGATAAATGATACAATATATAGTAATGAGCTCTCTCAATAGGTAGACTAAGAATGGTAAAACAAGGTGTCAGATACAGAAGCAGGCTATGTTCCAATTTTTGCAGTAGATAAAATGTCTAGAACAAATTCTATACTGGGGATATTAGACCAACAACTTAGAATGAGAACAAAGCAATATTTTTTTTTTTTCTATTGACATAGAGGGACAGATTCTGAGACTTCTTAATTGCTGAAACACTGTTTGTTAGGTCTGGACTATCAAACAGGGTTTCCAGATAACTTCAACAAAAATAGCAGGCATACAAGATAAAAGATACATATACAAACATTTCCATATGTTTGTGTATGTATAATCAATATGAGAAGCTTATTGATAGATGACCATTAGTTTGCATGACATTTAATATAACATTCTGTAGACCTTCTATTTTAAGAAATCATCTTTTTATTCAAAGTAAGGTCAATTTAAATGGTAGTGTATACTATACCATTTGCCTGGAAACATTCTTTGTTTTTTTTTTTTTAGACAGAGTCTCTCTCTGTTGCCCGGGCTAGGGTGCCATGGCATCAGCCTAGCTCACAGCAACCTCAAACTCCTGGGCTCAAGCGATCCTCCTGCCTCAGCCT
>NW_012146078.1:2013986-2015352 GCF_000956105.1 Propithecus coquereli | reverse complement strand
ATAATTTTGATTTTGCTCATGGAATTCCTTGACCATAATTTAATGGGACATGTAATAATATAGAGAATTACACTGTTCTATACAAGAACTAAAGATTTAAATAAATAGGTTTTAACTGCACACATTCCCATTTCCTACAAATTCTATATATTATTTAACATTACATGTTATTCAGAATGTAATTGATAAGACCAAGTTCCGCCACCAATTTTATATTAAGACTAATCCCTATATTTGCTCTTCTATGTGCTTCTCCTCATCACAGGATGCTAGACACTGGAAGCTGGAAAGTTTATTTTCCAGATTCCCTTGCTAGCTGGTTTCTGGCTAGGTTCTGCCAAAGAAGCGCACTACTTAGAGACTAGAAGACAAGATGAAGACAAGTTAGTTTGTTTCTGTTTCTTGCAGTGACAGAAACTGCAGGAAACAACCATAGGTTACTAGGGACTCCAGGAGCAATGGAGGGACCCGCATGACAGCAGGGTTGCTTTTGATCCAAGGCTGTCCAGGCGCCTTCAGCGATATAACTAAGTGACAGTGATTCCAGCAGCATGAGCAGCAGCAGCAGCTGGTGTAAATTCTGCATGTCGGCAGCTCTGACCTCTGGAGGCTCTATGGTTTTATTTTCTTTAGTTAAAACTCACCTCTCTCAGGAGCTCCTCTAACCCTTCCAACACCTTTAAAATCAGAGAAAAGCTCTTTCTCTGTTATCAAGAAGAGTTTCTATTCACTGGGCTGAAAAATGACCTATAAATAAGAAAAATCTGGCTTATTCATTGGATCAATTAGAAGGTAAGGCAGACAGGGTGTATACAGACCTCGCATGTGTCCAATACGACTTGACACAGAGAACAGTCTTTTCAGTGTTAATGGAGGAGATAATTTAGGGCAAGTTGCAGTAGTAGACAGAATCAGCTAACATTTGCTGGACCTCAGCTAGTCTTTTTCTTTTTCTTTTTCTTCTTTCTTTTTTTTTTTTTTTTTTTTTTTGAGACAGGGTCTCGCTCTGTTGCCTGGGCTAGAGTGCAATGGCGTCATCATACCTCACTGAAACCTCAAACTCCTGGGCTCAAGTTATCCTCCTGCCTCAGCCTCTATAGTCGCCAGGACTACAGGAATGAGCCACCACACCTGGCTAATATTTCTATTTTTTTGTAGAGACAGAATCTTTCTCTTGCTCAGTCTGGTCTTGAACTCCTGACCTCAAGCAGTCCTCCCACCTCAGCCTCCCAAAATGCTATGATTACCGGCATGAGCCACCACACCTGCCCTAGTCTTTTTATTATTATTATTGTATCAAGAACACTTAATGTGAGATCTACCCTCTTAATTTTAATTTTTTAAGTGTACCAGGGAGACTGTTGTA
>NW_012146078.1:2010552-2012851 GCF_000956105.1 Propithecus coquereli | reverse complement strand
GCTTGTTATTCGCACCTAATTTGGGCAACTGAGACTAGTGGGCAAGGTCAGTTCAAGGGCAAGTTGTGCACCTGCTCTCTCACCCCAGCAACATTCTCATTCACTTTGCATCTAATTTCATTCCATTCCTAAAATATATTTTAACCCTGTTTTAAACTAAAATTAAAGACAATAAAGTTTAAAGTTCAATGACAAGTAAACAATGGCTTTGATTTTTCTAAGCTTTACTGAGCTGAATCTTGATGCTTTTCTGGCTTCCTCCAAGGCCACTTCTAAGTTTGATATTAGACTTTCATATTTCATGGGTTACTTTTCATGATTCATTTCACTTGACAGCATTTGTCACTTTTGGGTTTTGAGCCTCATGCAGTTTCCTCAACTGACTCATTTATCTGGTTAATTCCTACTCATCCTTCAAAGTTCATCTTATCACCATTTCTAAGGAATATTATCTGGTCAGTCAAATCCAGGTTACTCACTGGCCTGGTATATTACATACACCACACACTATTTTAAGTGTCCATTTATTTGCCAAAGTTTGCCATTATATCAAGGTTGGCAAAGTTTTTCTGTAAAGGGCCAGACAGTAATTATGTTAGGCTTTGCAGATCATGAGCTCTCTGTCATAACTACTGAAATTTATCCTTGTAACATGAAAACATCAATAGACAATAAGAATGGTGGCATTATGATAAAATTTCACTTACAAAAATAGTCAGTGGGAGATTTGGCCCATGGATTTGCTGACCCCTGCACCAGACTGTTAGCTAAACATGACCATTCTCATATTTGCCACTGAAGTTTCAAATAGTAGAACCGCCCCTGATCAACAGTAAGCACACCATAGAGATTGCTGAATTTAATCTGCATTCTGTATATAATTTGGTTCAGCTGCTAATAAGCAAACAAACAAATAAAGTGGTTTAAATAAGACAGAAGCTTATTTCTCTATCACATAAGAGAATTTTGGAGGTAGACGATACAAAGTTGGTATGGCAGCTGCAGGGTTCTCAATGTTTTCAGTTATCAGTGTCTATAAATACACATACACACACACACAACCACCCTTACCACGTGGCTGTCATTCCCAAAGGGACTTCATTTATGCAGGAACAAAGAAAGGAGGAAGTACATTTAAGGAGACTTTCTGGAAGTCTGATATATGCCCATGTACGTGAAATTGTCCAGAACTCAGTGGCATTGCCATGTTTGGTTAAAAGAGAGGATTGGGAATGTGGTTGTTTTGCAAGGAATACTATGATCAGCTAAAAATTGGGGCCGCATTACAAAGGGAAAAAAGAAAATAGATGTTGGTGTTCAGCAGGCCTGTTAATGTCTGTTGTTGGGTGATGATTGGTATTTTGTTCCAATATTACCTCTATGTGTCAGTAAACAAAGCCCAAATGTCACCTAGAATGGCTGCAATGTGGCGGAGGGAAAGAGAAAATGCCGTTTATAATGTTCCTTCCCATCTCCTGATTACACCACTTCATAAACATAGGAAAGGGACTCAAGCAGTTTAAAAACTTATTTTTGAGTGGCACCAGAAGTTCACAAGTGAGAGACCTCCCTAAAAATTTCTTATCATGATTAATGTGCTCATATTTAATCTCTTGTTCTGCACTTCAGAAAAACGAATAATGTTTGCATTAGCTAGCCCCACCCACAATTCCTAAAGCAACTGTTTCTGTGCATGAAAGGCAGCCCCAAACATGCATAATTACAAATGTTTACATCTGTTTCCAATCTCTAAGCCAGAACACAGAATGACTCTTGTACTGGGGCTTGCACAGTGGTCCCATTTATTTATTTATGTTTTGGTTCTTGAATTGTATGTAAACATGTACAATGACAACAATGTTATAATATCTGACATCTGTCACATGGTAAGGTTAGCACACAGGAAGAGATTTTGGTCTTCCTTGTGAGGAGTGGATATTTGATCTTCACCAGAAGAGTTCTGGGGTTGTAGACTTAAAAATAAAGTATAACTTGTTGAACCTAATTGAATTTTATTAATGAGTCCCTTTCCTTTTTTCATAAAATGTTGTGATTTTTACCCATTCATACTGTATTGGAGAAAATAAAACAATATCCTTTTCTTCCTGTCTCTGTCTTTCTGCCTCTGACTCTCTTTTTCTCTCTAACCCTCTCTTTTCCTCTATCTACCTGCTTTGTGTGTAGACCTAAACCTTAGTGAATAACTATAAATCTGCTTTAGATATTATTTCAATACTCAAATTTTATGTAACATTATAATTCCTTTATTTGAAAATGGAAGCATTTAAGCCTTCTACTT
>NW_012146078.1:2004749-2006647 GCF_000956105.1 Propithecus coquereli | reverse complement strand
TTTATCCTACATCAATTTCATTCTAAAGAACAGCAAATAGATTATGTCCCTCAAAAATGGGTTTAATTTATATTTCTAGAAACTATTGGTCATTAAATATGAAATGTCAGATTTTGAATCAAAAGTGTAGTTTATTATATCTCAAACAAGAAGCATTATAATCAATCAAGGTATATGCCTACACTATGGATGCAGTTTTGCCATCTTAACAGTAGCTTGTTTATGCCAGCAGCAAAGAAGCCTGAAGAGTGAGTGGCGATGAAACCACGAAAGGTGTTTTTCACATCTTGTTGAGAATTGAATATTTTCCTTGCAAGAAGTGGTCCACAGCATGGAAGAAGTGGGAGTCAGTTGGTGTAAGGTCTGATGAATATGGTGGATGACAGAGTTTCCAAGTCCAGCTTCTGTAGTTTGAGCGGTATTGTTTGTCCAACATGTGGTGGAGCGTCATCTTGCAAGAGGATTGGCCTGTCTCTATTGACCAGTCTCAGCTACTTAATCACAAGCATCCTCTTCATTTCATCCAATTGGGTGCAGTAGACAATCGCTCTAATGGATAGACAAGGTTTCATGAAGATATACTGGATAATACCAGCGCTGGACCACCAAACAGACACCATTAGATTTTTTTGATGAATATTTGGTTTTGGACTGTGTTTTGGCACTTCATCTTTATCCAACCATTGTGCCAAATGCTTGCAATTGTCAAAAAGAATCCATTTTTCATCACATGTAACAATATGGTGTACAAATGGTTCACCTTTATGTTGTGACAGCAAAGAAAGGCAAGCTTCAAGACGACTTCTCTAACTTATGCAGAACCCATCTATCCAGCTTCTTTACCTTGCCAATTTGTTTTAAATGGTCCAGTATTGTTGGAATAGTACAGTCAAACCTTGCTGCTAATTCACATATAGGTTCATCTCATCATTATCCACCTTGGTCTAAGATGGCCTGCATGGCTCATTTTCAAGATTAAAATCACCAGAATGGAACTTCTCAAACCACTGAGGTATTGTGCCTTCAGTAGTCACATCCTCCCCGAACATTCCTTGATATTTTGAGTTGTCTGCACAGCATTGGTTCCACGACAGAATTCATATTCAAAAATAACATGACTTATCATACCTAATGGGTTTTGTGTGCACTGTCTTGGGGATGGACATGCTTGAAGCTCTGACATGGGTGGGATAAAGGCAATATATTTAACCTGAACATTTGTCATTTGTGCCCACATAATATGTTAAAATAAAAAAATAAAATAAAAAGTTAAAAAAAAACCACCAAAAATAACACAAATTTTTGACTTATTCATGGTTTCACAAAAATTGCTCTAAAAAAAATGTTAAAGATAATCACAAGCCAAAATGTGTGGTTGAAAGACTGAGAATGTACCTTCACAATAAAAATAAAACAAGAAATGTCAAAGTGAAATGTCAGAGATATCAACTGTCAAACTTAGTACTTAAGGAATTCGGACATTTCATACTTAATAACCTAAATAAAAGCTCATCTGCTAACTACTTCCCGGAGCAAAGTCACTAGTCATAGCTATCATAACAATTGAAAACTAAGGTAGGCATAACTGCAGACAACTGTTAGTAGTTTTTCTCTGGTCATTTTTGGATGCTGCACTGAATTTATTTTCACTTTAATAACCATGCACAGACATTAATGGATTTGCTCAGCCATAGAAATATCTTGGCCTCAGTTAGCTGTCGTTATGGTAAAACCTGAGAAATGTTTATTAACTGATATATAGACTGTTTTTCCCTAGTATAAACATTTCTTCCCTGAAAAATTTCCCAATTTCTTTTATTAATATGTCACATTTTTCATTGTAAATAGAGTATCTTCCTTTGTTTCCCCAACCCATTTCCCAGTCCTCATGCTCTATG
>NW_012146078.1:2003656-2004699 GCF_000956105.1 Propithecus coquereli | reverse complement strand
TAAGTTTTGGCTTTTACTGAATTCAAATTAATTTATATCATTTGTCAATCCATGAATTTCCCCCTTTGTTATTATTTTTAGTACATACGTTTGAAAAGGAACGGAGACAAGGTAATTCTCCACTTTTAATAAATTTAAGGAAAAAGCCCACTTATCAGTTGACCTTTACACAAATAAGCCTATTTTCTCTAAATCTTGTTTGCAGTCTTCAAGGTGTCATAATTAGTCCTTTAAGCATTAAACTTCTTGAATGAATATGCTTAAAGTTCCTACTTTTTTCAGATTCATTATTTGATTTATCACCTGTATGTCATCTTCAACACCTTGCCAAAACTTCTTTTATAAAAAATCAGTGTCACTCAATTTCCAAGTTCAGTAACTTTTCCTGAGTCTTGCCTCGATTTTCGTGTCGTCCAAATATTGACATAACTCCATTCTGCTTAAAGATTTATCTTCTTTTGCTTCACAGGGTACAGTCCTCCCCTAGTTCCCTCTGACTTTTCACATGCATATTCCTTTCTTCATTCTTCAAATACAGTCGATATTTAACTATCTTATCTGGCACTTATATCATCTCCTTTCCAAATTCATGACTACAATGAACACCTCTTTGCAGTTCAGCCACAAATCTGTATAGGCAGTTCCAATCAAGGTGAACCATATTCTCTTATCTTCATGTGTGTGGTATTATCCCTCAGAGTCTGTGTAGGATAGCAGCTTCAAGATGTCCAAAATTGAACTATGCATGCTTCCTGTAAATTCATCATCCATATTACCATATAAAAGTTTCAAAAATGTCCTATACCAAAAAAATGTTAACTTAAAGCTTCCTAATGTGTATTAATATGATGTGCATGAAATTGGATTGCCTTTTTTTTTTAATCTACACAATACATTTTATCAGTATTAGGTTTCTATTGGTTCCTCTGTTGGAATTTACCTTTAGCGATTTGCTACATTTATGATACTGTCTTCTATTACTATCATATTCCCTGTATTTAAACATATGTCTTATTTTCCTTTCCAAATTGAAAACTCATGAA
>NW_012146078.1:1992413-2000091 GCF_000956105.1 Propithecus coquereli | reverse complement strand
ATTACCTTGCATGGTATCACCCTTCACCAAAACTACCACCTAGGGACCTGGAAAAATCTTGCCTTGAAACCACCTAATAGATTGACCTTAATTTCTATATTGTCAGTACTTTATCTATGATGCTTCAAAAGAGTAAAACTTTTTTTACAAGATAAATATTTAACCTCAGGTAAGTAAGAACTTGAAAACTGTAGGGGGCATTGCTCAAGGAAACAATCTGCATTGAGAAATACATGTCCTATATTTCCTATCAGGCTGTGAACTCTTTAGCTATCTACCTCTCGCATGTTAGAATCTCTTATTGTAGAGCTGCCAGAAGATGTCTACAACACCACCCTTGGTCTTTGGGAACCTCATAGGTGAGGCCCATGAAACCAGTCTTACATAGGTATACCAGAACTCTCTGTCTCAAGTATACTTTGTATCTTTGCATAAGATGTCTCCAGACTATATTGAAAAGTCCAGCTCCAGGCCAAATCCTCTATGTGATCTTTCAGGGCTGACCATAGGCAATTACAAGGCTTTGCCTGGCAGGTCTCAGGGTCAAGGGAAGCTGCCCAGACTTGGTAAATGGCCAGTGCATTGTAGTTTTCTGGAGGGACTTGCAGTTAAAAACTCCCGTCCCCTTGAGCTAGCCATACTCAAATATAAATCCTGAAGTCCTAGCCAGGAACCTCCACTTAGAAGCCTCCAGGCTAAATCACATCAGGAAGCCTTGACTAAGACACTTTTTTGCACTGAGTACTTTTTCCCTCCTAGCGTTTTCCCCTCACTCTTCCCCTGATCCCTTGGGTCTATAAAACAACTGGAGCCTGTTGCTCAGAGATCCTCAGCATTGAGAAGATTGCCCTATGTGTTCTGATCCACCTGAGCTTTGCCTGGTGCCATTCTAAAGGGGGAAAAAAATTGAGCATTAGAAACCTGGCACCGATTTTTGCCTCTTGCCTACACTATTTCAGTAAGTGAATAAAGTCTTGACTATTACCTTCGGTTTGTCTTGTCCTAATTGACCACCTAAGAACCTGGCAGCTTGACAGTGGTGAAGCACACAGGTTTCTTCCCCAGGCACTGCTGGGGATTAGCAAGACAGCTGGGCAGAATTTATTGGGAGGGATTTTTCCCCTTGCTTATTCAGCTAGTGATTAACATATTCAATCAAGTTTTTATCTATACTAAAGTTGGCCAACTGCCCACAATAAAATTATTTTAGAATGTATATGTTACACTTAACAGAGAAAAGATATAAGTATTATAGCATGTGTCTTTACAAACACAAACTACATATTCCTTTGATACATATTCTGCTTTCTTGAGAATTATCAGGCCACTCTCATTGTATGCTTCTGTTGAAACTAAGCCAGTGCTTCATAGCGTGGCTTACAAGGTCCAAGTAACTAGGCGGAGAGAATGCACACAACATCCTCCACCTGGCAAGAGTGAACAAGAGCAATTTTTCCTTCAGTGCTGTGGATGACGTTCTTGAGCTTGGGCTGACAGATGGAACCCAGAGGAAGGTACTGGGAAAGAAACAAGGGAGAAAAGTGGATTCTTTGTGATTTCTGCATAGCAGCTAAAAAAGCATATGGTTGGCTACCCTGAGGCCCCAATCCAGTTCTGCAAATCATCTTGCTCATCTATAGAAGACCCTTTAATAACCCAGGTTCTCCCAGACAGATGCATACTGCCTGGAAATGTGTGCACTTCCCAACTCCAGGGCATTATTCAAATGGATGCTTCTCAAATTTAATGAACATACAAATACAAATCACCCTGGAATCTTGTTAAAATGCAGTTTCTGAGTCAGTAGGTGGAATCTGAAATTCCTATTTCTAACAAGCTCTCAGAAGTGATGTCACTGCTGTTGGTCTGTGGACCATACTATCAGTAAGAAATCTGTAGACTATGATGAAAGTCCACTGCTGGACTTGTGCACTGTGCAACCTGCAAAAATATTTACAGTGGCCCAGCTATCATCACATGAGACACTAGAAACCATGTGACCTCTTATACTTTTCATAAGTTTTTTTTTTGAACCACCAAAGGAAAAAGAAAAAGAAAAACTTCACTCTCTCGCCTACCACATTCTTCCTACTACCCTTCCAAGAACCAGCTTCTTGATAGCCAAATTTACTGTTCTTATTCAATGGAGAAATCAAGTGAGGTTTTTTAATTATTATTATTAATTACATGCAAAAGTGAAACCATTTTCTCTTTGCACTGAGGTTCAGTTTCACTTAACTTAATTGATGTCTGTCATCAAAAGGACTACATATTTACTCCCCATCACTGAAATAGGGTCAAGTGTCTTTGCTCTGAATAAGTACATTGTTATTTTGAAGATTATTCAATGTTTTCCACTCTGCTCCCTATGGATAATAGGAATCAGACATATTTCATGGAACTAACAAGATCCCAGCTGTTAACTGTTTCATGTGAAGTAAAATTTTATTTAAAGTGTCTGCCTATTACACACATCCTATGGATTATTGGCCTCACTTTTCAAAAAAAGACCAACTTGTTCATTGTCTCTCTTAGTTCATTTTGTGCTGCTAGGACAAAATACCATAAACTGGGTAGTTTATAAACAACATAAATTTTTTGCTCACAGTTCTGAAGCCCAAGACCATGGCAGATTTTGTGCCTGGTGAGGACCTACTTTCTGGCTTATAGACAGCACCTTTCTGCTGTCTGCTCACAAGGTGGAAGGGGCAAGGGGTCTCTCTCAGGCCTCTTTTATAAGGGCACTCATATATCCCATTTATGGGGGGGGTCTTCCCTCATGACCTAATTATCTCCCAAAGGCCCCATCTCCTAATACCATCACCTTGGGTATTAGTGTTTCAACATAGAAATTCTGCGGGGACACAAACATTCAGACTACAGCAGTCACATTTTATGACATGGGATTACACATATAATATTAAAGCCTGCTTCAGGTCTTTTGGGGGCTACCTCCTTAGCTCTTCATTTTTGCCTGGCTTAAAGTATAGCGTTTAGCATCTCATCTCTAATAGTCTACAGTTGACAGGCATGGAAAGTCCAAGACATATAAAACAGCTCCTAAGCTAGAGAAGACTCAGTTTAAATGAGTCATACAGCAGACATGCTTTCAGAAATGATAGAGTAAGAAGTATCACATGCTATATTAATACCGAAGTAGATTTCAGCATTACACAATTGAAAACATGGATGATATATGTGTAACGATTATTTGCAGATATTAGACACTAGGCAGCACAGGGCAGCCATCCTGGAAGTAAGGAAAATGAGCAATATGAGCCCTATGATTGCCCCTGTACTGGCAATTGAGCTGAGCATTTGAAGATGCCAAATATCAAAAATTCAAAAAATAAAATACCAAATACTTTAGAGATAGCTGCACAGAGAGAGAATTCTGCAGATGTAAAGGAGATTGTCTTTGTATCATCAGCTGAGTACTTATCAGCAAATGCATGCAAGGAAACCATATGAGGCTGGGGAAAGAACAAAGCAGAATAACTACTGAGACTTACATAGGATTAGCAATAGATCATGTTTCCAGGAGCAAGAGAGAAGACAGGGAGCATCAGGTAAAGTATTCAGGAAGTCACTGTCTCTATAGTGGGGCCAAATTAGCCTAACGGTAACATTATTCTGCTATAAAAAGAGCCTCAGAAGAATCAAACTGAAATTAAGTAACTTAACTACCTCTTAAAACAAAGATAAAAATATTTAAAGGAATGCAAACAAAAGCCTGCCATAAAATTTATAATTTCCGGCATTCAACAATTATCAGTCATACAAAGTATCAGGAGTGTACAACTCATATGATGAAATTCAATTAGTAGAAATGGACTCAGAACTGATGCATATGATAGAATTAAAGGTATTAAATAACTACTGTAAACATGCAGCATGCATTCAAGAAATTAAAAGAAAAGCATGAGTGTGTTAATGGGAGATATGGAAGACACCAAAAGAGCGAAATCCAACTTGTAGACATAAAAAGTACAATGTCTCAGATAACAAATACACCGAGTGGTATCGGGAACAGATTAAATTCTATAAAACAAAATATTAGTGAAATTTACAGCAGCACAATTCACAATTGCAAAGATGTGGAAACAACCCAAGTGCCCATAAATACATGAGTGGATTGATAAAATGTGGTCTATGTATACCATGGAGTTCTACTCAGCCACAAAAAATAATGGTGATCTAGCACCTCTTGTATTATCCTGGATAGAGCTGGAGCCCATTCTACTAAGTGAAGTATCACAAGAATGGAAAAACAAGCACCACATGTACTCACCATCAAATTGGTATTAACTGATCAACACTTAAGTGTACATATAGTAGTAACATTCATCAGGTGTTGGGCAGATGGGAGGGGGAGGAGGGGATGAGTATATACACACCCAATGGGTATAGTGTGCACCGTCTGGGGGATGGACACGCTTGAAGCTCCGACTCAGGTGGGCCAAAGGCAATATATGTAACCTACCTCCATAATATGCTGAAATTAAAAAAAAGTAGTAAAAACTATCTAATAAAATACAGAGAAGTATGAAAAATAATGAAAAAGGATCAGTGAGCTATGGAACAAATTCAATCACATACATTTGATTATGGTTTCATAAGGAGGGGAAGAGAAAAAAAACAAACGAAAGGTAAAAAGTTTTACAATTTTGATAAAACTTAAAACCTACGTTTCTAATAATTTCACAAAACTTAAACAGAACAAACATGAAAAAGCTACACTAAGGCATTTCATAATCAAATTCCCTAGACCAATGATGAAAACAAAAATCTAAAAAGCAGCCACAACAAACTAACCAACCAATAAAAAGCAACAAAAATGACATCTGTACAAAGAAATATAGGTAATCATGTTAGCAGATTTCTTAGTGAGAACAATGCCAGGAAAAAAAGTGGAGAAACACCTTTAAAATTAAAAAAAAAAAATTTGCTGAATGGAGAATTCAAAACTTAAAGAGTAAAAAAAAAGCTTCAAATTTTCCACCCCCCCCAAAAAAATAACTTTCAAAAATAAAAGTGAAATAAAAGTGCCAGTTTCAGACATAAAAGCTGAAAGAATTTACCACCAGCAGACCAGTACTAAAAGATATGTGATAGGAATTTCTTTGGTCAGAAGGACAATGATACCAGGTGAAAATCTAATTCCATAAAAAGGAATGACAAGCCAGCATAATGATAAATACATAAGTAAATGTTACAGAGTTTTTGCTCATATTAAAAAAAATCCTTAAAATACAATTTACTCTTTAATGTAATCACAGTATATTCAGTTTCAAGAATGTACAATTGTGAAATGTATGTCAGCACAAATGCTGGGAGAGGGAAAATGAGAACATACTGTTGCAAAGTTCTCATACTATACTTAAAGGTCTATAATATTACTTGAATTTAAACGAAATTGAAGTTATATAAAATAAACTCTAAAGCAACCACATATACACACAAAACTAAGAAATAACTACTAAGCCAATACAAAAGATAAAATTGAATAATTAAAAAATCACTTAGTCAAAAATAGGCAGAAAAAAGTGAGAGAACAAAGTACAGATAGGACTAATAAAAAATAATACTTTTATAAATGAAAACTCAGTTGTATCAATAATCACATTTAATGTTAACAGTCTAAGGCACCTTAATTCAAAGTCAGAGATTGTCAAATTGGATATTTTTAAAAAGTTGCAAATATATGCTACCTATAAAAAAATCCACTTTAAATATAAAGTCATAAATTAGTTAAAAGTAAGAGATTAAATAACTACAGTATATGTTATGAAGTGAATTGCATCCCACCAAACTTCAGATGTTGAAGCCCTAACCTCCAAAGTGACTGTATTTGGAGAAAAAGTCTTCAAGAGCTGGTTAAAGTTAAATGAGGTCATTAACTTTAATGTAAATGTGGGTCCCTAATCCATTACAATTGGAATCCTTTTAAGAAAAGAGAGAGACACCAACACCAGGAAGGCACAAAACCATAAAAAGATCACACGAGCACACAGTAAGAAGGTGGCCATATACAAGTCAAGGTGAGAGATCTCAGGAGAAATCAAAGCTGCCAATATCTTCATCTTGGACTTCCAGCTTACAGCCCTGTGAGAAAGTAAATTGTTGTTAAGCAACCCAATCTGTGGTATTTTGTATGGCAGCCCTAGCAAACTAATATGCCATGCTAACACTTACCAAAAGAAAACTGCAATGGCTACACTAATATCAGACAAAGTAGATTTCAGAACAAAGAATATTTTTAATGATAAAGAGGTTAAAATATCAAAAAGGTAAATTCATAAAGAACATGTAACAATTCAAAGTGATTATACACACAATTACAGAGCTTCAGAATTTAGGAAGTCAAAATTTATATGCTTGAAAAAATGTGATTAGAAAATAAATTATTGTAATTCACCATAGTAAGAGACTAAAAAAGAAAAACAGTATGATCATATCAATAGATGCAGAAATATAATTTGACTAAATTCAAAGTCCTTACATGATTAAATACTCTCAAGATACTAGTAAAAAAAGAGGGAACTTCCTCAACCTGATTCAAGGCAACTAGAAAAAGCCTACAGCTAACTTTATACTCGATGGGAAATGACTAAATGAGTTCTTCTGACATAAAGACCAAGGCAAGTATATATGACTGACTTCCATTAAATATTATATGCAGGTATTATCCAGTGCACTACAGCAAGAAAAATGAATAAAATTACATTCAGATTGAAAAGAAAGAAAACTGTCTTTATTGCAGACAATATGATGGTTTATGTAGGCAATCCTGAGGATTTTCCTAAGGATTTATAAGAGAGGTATATTAAATAAATAGAGAGTTTAGCAAACCTGCAGAATAAAAGTCAATACATGAAAATCAACTTTACTTCTATATGCAAGCAAAGAAAAATTATAAATTAAAATGAAAATACAATTTGCAATAGAGATATGAAATACTTAATAATAAATCTAATAAGAGGTATCCAAGACCTGTACACTGAAAATTGCACAACATTGATGAAAGAAATTATGAAAACCTAAATAAATGGTGAGATATATCATATTCATTGGTTGGAAAATATATTGTTGAGATTTCTGCTTTCCAAAAATTGATATATAAATTTAATCCAATCTTATTCAAAACCAGCCATTTCTGTTTTCTTTTAGACACTGACATGCTATTTCTAACATTCATGTGAAAAGACAAAACAACTAGAATAGCTAAAACTTCGCATAAGTAGAACAAAGTTGAAGGATTTGCTAATTATAAAGTATACTTAAGAGTCTCATGTCCTATGAACTGAGCTAGTTGGGGGGAAGTTAAACTATACTTATGTTAAAACTAAAGTAACAATAATAATAAAAAACTACAGTTATTATCAAATAAACGTAACACTGGTCAAACTACAATAATCAAGACAATGTGGTATTAATGTAAAGACAAACATATGGGTTAATGGAATAGAACAAGGAATCTGAAATAGACCTACACATGTACAGTAAATTGATTTCTGAAAAAATTGCCAAGGCATTCCAAGGGGGGGAAGGTTAATCTTTTCCACAAGTGATGCTACAATAATGGGATAACACACAGGCAATAAAATTAAACTTGATCCTTAACTCACACTACGTAAAAACATTTACTCAAAATGGATCGTGGCCCTAAATGTAAGAA
>NW_012146078.1:1988030-1989418 GCF_000956105.1 Propithecus coquereli | reverse complement strand
CTTTGATATTTGCATATTTTCATTACTGTTAGAATTGGGTTTGCTTTTTGTTTCCATTATTTATGTTTTATCTCTATAGGAGCAACAGACCCTGAACACACACAATAGAACTGCTATAGGTTGTCGAGAAACACTCATAAATGAAACAAAAACATTCCTCCCCAATGTACATTCTACACTTTTATAGTCCTTTTTCCTGATTATTTTTAACAAGCAGATCCAACGTTTACTATTTAATAACATTATTTTAAGGGAACACTAAAATAAGCTCTCTTTTATTTTAATTGAAAGAGCTTTTATTTCTGCCTCATGTCTGTTAAAATACAATTTTCAGCCAGGTAAAATTGTGACTTTCATACTAATATGAAATGAACAGTCGTCAAGGATTTTATTTAACCCACTAATTAATAAGGAATACAGTAAAAATGTTAAAAACCAATTCAAATGAGAATTATAGAGATTGATCTTCTGTACAAGATTCATTTACATTTCCATGAGCAGGAATCATTTGCATTGCTTTACAATGAAGTTCCGGGAAATATTTGCATTACTTCAGTTTCTCCAAGTTAAGGTCTGCCTATCACAGGTGGACACCCTTACAAAATCAGATAGTCCCAGAGGGGCAGTTATACAATGCTCAGCACTCTATTCGAAGGACACTCAACTCTCTCTTTTGCACATTTCAAACTCCTGCACAAATTTTCCTGACATTGCATATTTGCTGTTACGCTAGGGCTGTTATGATTTTGCTGGACCTCATTAAAGTATCGCACTGGATAATTAGAAAAAATTATTTTACTATGATTTTTAAAATTGATTCCTCATGAGATTGAATCTAAGTGAAAGATAAAATAAGTGAATTCTAGAAAGGAAGGCTTTGAGAATTACTTACGTTAAATTGTAATTCATTTGTGTAAATTATACCATACAGATTTTCAACCAATAAGTCGACTGAGACTCCATTTGAAATAAATGTTGATGTCTGGGAAGTAAAATTATTAAGTTAAAATTAAATTAAAGTAATATTAACTAGCTTGTGAGGAAAGTGTGAGGAAAAAAATTCTTTATTAAGCTTTAATCACTATAAAGCTCAAAGTAATACATCAAAAAGTAACCATAACCACTTATCTCTTATTTTGCCTCAATGATTTTTCCCAATTTTCTTTTACAGGTCAATAACTAGAACAGGAAAGGTAATTCTTCAATTTCCTGTGTGTGCTTTTTTTTCATGAAAAACAAGTGATTTAAGTGTGATGAAAATAGCTATATTTTGAAATTTATATTTACTGTTTAAAATAATAGATGCAAATACTTTTAAAAACTGATTTCTTTCTCTAATAATTACCTTTGTTTTTGTTTTTCTTAGTAGCTCTTGGATACATGTTGTC
>NW_012146078.1:1985536-1987980 GCF_000956105.1 Propithecus coquereli | reverse complement strand
CTGGTCTCGAACTCCTGACCTTGAGTGATCCACCTGCCTCGGCCTCCCAGAGTGCTAGGATTACAGGCATGAGCCACCACGCCCGGCCAGGCAAAGATTTTATAAATAGGAACAAATGCATGAGCAATAAATAAAATCTTGATAAATTGGATCTCAAAAATATAGAGCTTTTGTTTTGTAGAAGACACACAAGAAAATGTAAAGGAAAGCCACAGACTGGGAGAAAATATTTTCAAAATATGTCTGAGAAAAGGTTATAAAAGCTGGAATATATAAATAACTTGAAATTCAATAATAAATCAAACAACTCCACAGAAAAAGATCAAATATTTTGAATAGACACATTACTGAAAAAAATATACAAATGGTTTCACAAGCACACACACACATGCAGTTCTAAAATATGAATTGTTGTTAGGGAAATGCAAATTAAAACCACAATGAAATACCACTACACAGCCATTAGAATGTTGAAAATTTAAAAAAGACAGACCATATTAAGTGTTGGCAAGGATGTGGAGCAATTGATTCCATTGATATTAAATCCTAGGAAAAGCGAAGTATTCTATAGTTATGGAAAACAGACCAGAGGTTGTCTGTGGTCAGCTGAGAGGTGGGGATAGGGCAAGGTGGTCTGGAAGGAAGGATTAGTAAGGGGCATGAGGAACTTTTGAGGTGATTGATATTTTTATTAACTTGATTGCAACAATACTTCCATAGGTATATTCCTATGTCAAAAGTCATCAAATTAAACTGTCTAAATATTTGCTGTTTATTATTCCACTTGCCAGTTGTTCTTAAAGCCCTGAAAACAAAACAAAACAAAACAAAATCCCAAGTGGTCTGTGCAATTTCCAAAGCAACTCTGGGACAGTAGAGCCATAATGTCTTAAGTCAATAATAAAGTCACTTTATTACCAAGATGATGTTTTAATGTTACAAAACATTATGGGGAACAATCTTCTTTAATTTACTTTTAAAGTTTCTTAATTTCCTGAATTTCTTTTCTTTTTATATATTCATTCTTCTTACTGAATTTCTGAAGACTCTTAATTATCCTTAAAATTTTAGGTGAAAAAGTGATGATGTTGTTTTGTGATTAAAACCAAGAACGTCCAACTAAGACATCACAAATATTATACATTACTGGAAATTATGTCATAATTTAATTACCTTTATAATGTCAAATATTGTACTGTGAATTGTCTCCAGGGAAGGAATATTGTATAATGAAAATGGTATATACTTCCTAAAACTATCAAAAAGTAAGTAACACTGAACTCTCAACTAAAATCTAATGTAAAATAGAAATTGTTTCTTTGTCAATAGTCCTAAGAAGCTATGGCTGGCCTTAATGGAGAGCTAGTTGAGAAATAACAGACATGATGCAATCCCAACTGAATTGTTTTCTTTAGTTAATCTATTGGCTAAGCTTTGGTTTTACTATAATTTACCTCAGATAGCATAAAAATAACCTTTATTTAATCTTAAATTCTAAAATTAAAAGTATATTATCTTTTCCTCAAATGTATGTAATATATAGGTAAAACTCAAAGTTAGGTATAGTTGATAAAGACTGAAACTTTTCAGTGAATATAAACGAAATCAACTCCTAGTTAAAACAAAGCCAGTTGTTTTGCATTTGTTTTACCCCCTTCTCCATACCCCATATCCATCCCACACCATTTCTCTCTTCTCATGGTGATATCTTGTCCTCAATGTTCAGAAGTTTTCATATTCTTTTCCTTTCTTTTCCTCATGCACACTTTCTCTGTCTCAGAGTTCTCCATCCTCCGTGTTATAAAATCTTCACATATTACTTCATCAAAAGAGGGCAATTTTTCTGTCAAAAGTGTGAGTCCGTATTTATTTTTTTGATAGGGAGCATTTATAGCTAAAGAATGAATCTGTATTTATAGATATTTTAGCTTTAGTGAAAGATGGGAGAGACTTTATCTATTGTTTATTATTTGCTTAGGTTGTCATGATACGGGGTGGGAGAAATTTGGATATATGAAATAGGCAGCTGGACTTCGCTACTATAACTGATGTCACACAGCATAGATGGCCATGCACTCTTCCTCTGTCGATGGATAGAAAATATAAATAGATGTTCATTGTTTAAGCCTAAAAACTGAGTATTTTCTGATGCAGAAGTTGACCTAGTATTAATATAATTGTTTGTAAAGTAGAGCAATTTAAGATGACCTACTCATTCATATTTATTTTCCACACGTTTTGTGACAGGGAAAGATGACTGGATTCTGTTGCAATAGATTGATTATGGAGAACCTTTTATTTCTTTAAATTCTTATGCTAGAATAAAAGCCCAGGCTGAATAGTAAGAAGGACTTCACAATAACTACTCTGAGTTCTACTAACAGATTCCTAGATTACACTTGCATTTTCAAATTAACCAGTTTTCCATGATGGTTCATTAAAAA
>NW_012146078.1:1982024-1984036 GCF_000956105.1 Propithecus coquereli | reverse complement strand
GAAATTTATATTTACTGTTTAAAATAATAGATGCAAATACTTTTAAAAACTGATTTCTTTCTCTAACAATTACCTTTGTTTTTGTTTTTCTTAGTAGCTCTTGGATACATGTTGTCAATTGTATGTCAACATCTAAATTTCCAAAAAAAACCTCTTAGATTTTGGCTTTCTCTTATAATTATTTCAGTCCTATTTCAAACACGACTATAATCTGCTGTTTTGCACATTTTAATGACCTATTTATGTTTATATGATCTCTATACTGTCCGATGAGTATGTTGGTATGCAGAGATAAACTTTCACCCTGCCATGTGTTGCTTTAATACATACTCAAATAATGCAGTAGCATACCCTTATCCATATCTTCCCATATCAAGCTCAGGACAGACCCAGTAATTTCTTTTTCCCTACAACAAAATGGAGTTAATCTATCTTGTCCACTAACACAAAGTACATGAAATATTTCACAGGCAATTAAAGTGACAGAAAATATATAACTCTCGCCTCAACCTATTTGGGATGCACCTTGTGAGCTGCTCTCCCTGGGACCTCTGTGCCAACTTTGTTTCTCTGCGCTGTAACTACACAGTTGTTTCATTTCAAGTCACGGATTCTGGATACCAACCAAGCTGGCAAATGAAAAATAACTCAGCCGGAGCCATTTCACCCACCAGTGATCTCTGTCTGTGAGATAATTCCTCCCTGAGGTTTCTTTCTCTCCACCACTGTGTTCGTAAAGGCCTAACAGGGAGCAGCAGGCTGGTGCCACTGTCTAAGGTTTCAATTAAGACATGTAGAGATATCAAAGAAGCAACAAACAGGCCTCCACAACAATGCCTCATGTTTTGTTCTCAGTTCTAGTTTAGAGATGGCAAGATACTTGAAAAACGTAGTTCATTAATCCTTACAACAGACCCCGGAGGCTGAGAGGACAGAGATGGAGCCAGCAACAGGATGGAGTCTGAATAGTTTCTCTGTTGGTTGTGTACATTTGGAGCTGACTGTGAAATCTATGTGGACATACTGAACCCTATGGTTAACCTCATGGTGCAAATGTGTTGATCAAAGGCACTCTGTCAGTATCTGATTAAGAGCCATGTAAGAACACTGAAGACATTTCCTTCTGGTTAACAACTCTGATTACAGGGGCTCCTGGAGTGCGTTTTCCTGTAAGCAGTCAAGCAGGTCCCTGGGCTCCAGCTGTAGCTATAGGGTTTCCCAATGGCAGAGCTTCCTGTTGCTGAAGGCTTCAATTCATTCACAGCTTGTAAATCAGTAGCCTGTAAATCAACAGATTGAGCTACTACTGTTTAAAACACAGTTTCCTCAACAAGCTTCCTTCTGGTTTTGTTTTCATATATCAAGGGCATGAAAAAAAAGTGTCCAAATTTTAACACCTGGACCGATGTGGGCTCAGCAGGAGAGGTATGTTACGCCAAGCTCTGCAGTTTTGTTTTTGTTTCGGTGGAGCAAGAACTTAGTGGCTAATGTCAAGATACCATTTACTTAGAGAAATGATAGGGGACTGTTTTAGGAAAATTGAAAATTTTTAATGCTGCATGAATCTCAGCAATTTTAAGACGTATGGAATAGAGCTAAAACTGGAATGAGATTCAAAACATTCTGATTTCTCTTACTCTCCAGTATTAAAATGTGCATAGATAGAATTTTGAAATTGATCTGAGGTGCTTAATCCAACTATTTTGAACATTCGATGTGATTTAATGCCTATTGAAACCAGATCAACCACAAGAGGACTGGATAATTATAGAAAACCTTCTGTTGTCAATGATCAATTACAGAGAAAACTATTAATATATATCAAGAAAGCTACAATTGAAAATGTGTCAAATATCTAAATTTATGGCTTCCTCTATTATCAGAAAGTGTTTTAGATGGCAATAACAGGTACTATATAGTCTATCAAATATTATAATAAGCTTTTATTAATTATTGCCATGTTTATTTGAGAGAGCAGAATTCTGTGAGCAGTAACTTGTAAATTTTAATGT
>NW_012146078.1:1976113-1978354 GCF_000956105.1 Propithecus coquereli | reverse complement strand
TCAGTGAACTCTAAATTAATTGTGACTAAATTTCTTATTAGTAGCCTAGTTTGTACTTGATTTGGCCTCAGAATACTTCTGGGACAAAGGAGAGATTATTGAGAGCTAGCAAACATAGAATAGTCTTGGAAATTATGAATAGGTTTTCAAATTATCAGCAATACTGTGAATAGAGATCTTCATAATTTTACTGTGAATCCATCCGCCTATGCCTTCTCATTTACAGATTGCATTTTCTTAGTTTCACGACTGAAGTAGGGGATCCTAAAAAATTCAAGGACATTAAGAAATATTTACTTTGCCAGGACTAGTTTTGACACATCTTCACTGGGGAGGAAGTGTAGCCTTTGCCAGCTGCAAAGGGTTCACAATTCTCCTGCCTCTGTTTCAGAGGCCCGAGGGTGATTTGAGGACTGATTTATTTTCAGTTCCCTAGAGAATCTAGCTAAATTGAGAAGAAAAAAATCATCATAAATCATATATGATGTCTTGAAACTTAACATTTTTCATATAAAGCAGAAACTATTGCAATCATGACAACTGAATGACATACAATAATAAGGCACAGAGACCTCCAATTATCAGATCAAGGTGGTCTTAGTAAATGGTAAGGTCTTTAAAAATTGCAACAGTGGCTAACAAATTGTGATTAAACACTGGGTCAAGTTAGCAAAGAAACCATCTCATCTTAGCTCCTATCCATTTCACTGTGTTAAGATTCCAGCAAAATGTAATGGAATTATAGAAAAAATCACATAACTTATCAATGAATGGAAAACACGTGCTGCATCAGATCTCTGCTTTAAGATTTTCTTCTCCATTATTTGCAACTTTATCACAGAGATACAACATTTTTACAGAGGACCTGCTGATACATTCAAAAGTAATAGCTCAAATATACGCATTTTCTTTAGTTGTTTAGAGTTCATAGACCAAATAATTTTCTTTACCTGTCAAAGGTTTATATAATTTGAAACAACACACATATATACATTTGAAAAAATCATTCTTAAGTCTTGGTTAAATTCTTACAATTAAATTTTAGTGAAGGAGTTAATTTATAAAGTCAAAACATCCCTTGGACTCTTTGTTTCTATTAAAACTAAGAGAGAAAGAGTCAATTGATAAATGTATTTTTAGGGCAATTACCTGGTAATTCATGAAGGAAATGGAACTCAAAAAAACAGACATTAAATCTCCAATGTCTCCCTTTTACCTTTTCTCACCTGTCATTCATGGGTCTTCCAAAGCTATCCTTAACCTACTTTCCAAATATATCTCCTACTGTTCCTTTATACTAGCTAAAATCAAATTTATTTATGATTATTTTCTGCACATGTCTTGTACTCTCTTACCTCTTACCTTTTCTTCAGCAATTTGTACAACCAGAATGCTTTTGAAAACCATACTCATCTTTTATGATCTCTTTTAAATATCTTCTTGTTCATGTAATTCCATGAATCCATTCCAAACCATGGTGATCTCTCTTTTTCCAAACTCAGAAAACATTCTTCCCAAACTTTTAATTCCATGATATGTGTGGAAAACCAATAGAACAGTACAGCACACTTAGGTAAATCAGCATGCCTTTTCACAGGATTGGAGGCAACCTAATTAGAGGGTCCAAAGGCTACAGATGCAGTAAGTCCGTCCATGATGAGTAATGTGGCACAGCTATAACCAGATGTTCCTATGGAAGAGAATGAAATTCTATGAAAATTCTTTGACAATTTGTCAGATGTTTTCTTTATCATGACTTCTATTATTCTTCATTACTAGACTCTTCTTGACCAGTTTCCTGAACAGATCACAGACTATTAGAAAATAGGACTAATGTCTTATAATTGTATTTATTTATTTAAAATGGTGGTAAAATGTGCATAACATAAAATTTGCATTTTAACCATTTTAAGAGTGCAATTCAGTGTCATTAAGTATATTCACGTTGTTGTACAACCATCACCACCATCTATCTCCCCAATTTTTTTCATCTTCTCAAACTGAAACCCTACACATTAAGCAATAACTCTCCATTCCCTTCTCTCCTTAGTCACTAGCAACCACCCATTTTATGTTCTGACTTTATGAATTTGACTATGTTAAGTATCTCACATAAGTGGAATCATACAGTATTTGTTCTTTGGTGTCTGGCTTATTTAACTTAGCGTAATGTCTTCAAGGTTCATTTATAACTATTTTTAAACATAGTAACTAATGTTTTGTACAACACCCAGAAGATTC
>NW_012146078.1:1974081-1974618 GCF_000956105.1 Propithecus coquereli | reverse complement strand
GAATAAAATAAAATTTTAAGAACAATTATGGAAAATATGCTGGTACCTGTTTTAAAAAGATGAAGAAAATTTAAAGTTGATATTGCTAATTCATTACATAGAATGGAAGGCTTCAATTTTATCTGTGAAATAACCTTCCTATTAACAGTTATGTAGATAAGAGCATTTTCTTACTGCTAAACTTCAGAGATTTTTTTTCACATAAGTCCTAACACAAAAAATAACTGTGCATAATGTAAACATTGTAAGTATACTTCTCAAATGGACAACATAATGAAGTATGAATAATTTGTAACTCATCAGATTCTATTCATATCCTAATCTATTAATGAAACAAACTATATAGTTTATGTAAAGTGAAAATTCATATTTTTTCATACCCATTTCCCTGGTCCAGGTTTTATTCACTGTATCATTCGGAACTTGATCATAAAAACATAAGCCATTCTGCACAGTATAAATAGTTTAATAAGAAGTTAGATGGTGGTTGTAAGAACTGGTAGAGAGAGAAAGAGTCAATTGATAAATGTATTTTTA
>NW_012146078.1:1970092-1970981 GCF_000956105.1 Propithecus coquereli | reverse complement strand
AAAGACTTTCTGTTATCTTCTTCTAACTTTTTAGGCTAACCTCCAAGGCATTCAGTAAACTTACCTTTCTGCTTCTATTATAACAATTATTTTCTGTTATGTTTAACTGCAACAATATGTACATATCAAATCTCCATGCCTTTATGCTCCTTTCATATCACAGAATGCTGCTTTGTCCCAATCCAATCCTAGTAAACTCACTGCTGTGTCCTCTTTGCCTCCTTAAAGCTTTTCCTGTTAGTTCATGTCAGACTTAGTTATTTCTGTTTGCATAAAAGTAAACTTATACCTCTAGGTAGCACTCATTTCACTCTGACTTTTATTTTCCTTCAAGACTATGATTTTCCTATTCACTCTGGATAACATAATGTAAATCCAAAGTGCAGTATGTAAACTCCCACTTCCTGGTCCTGAATCTTTCCCATTGTACATATAGGTATATCTATGCAAACTAGTCATCCCTGGAAAAGAAAAGGCATTTAGCAAATTTCAGTATCCTATGGGTGTGGTGAATTATGATTAGAAACCAAACATGTTCAAAAAAAATGAAGTCTTCAGCTTTAATTTCTGCTTAAGATACTAATATAAAATCTTATCCTGGAAAAATAGAGTATCAGAAAGTGATGCCCCCTATCAAATGATCATTTTCTCACTCAGACACTTCCAAAGTTATAGGGCCAATCCAATGTGGCAACGCACCAGGGTCCATTCCATTATTAATTAGTGGTATCTGAGATCTAGAATATCCATAGTCACAGTGCTGGGCCCAGGTCCCCCAATTCCGACTGTACCCATCTTTGCAGGAGCTTCTTCCAACCACAACCGTGTATAAGTAGTTCATTATTTATAATTACTCAGTAGTATTTCATACACTATGATTATTTTATTA
>NW_012146078.1:1967301-1970042 GCF_000956105.1 Propithecus coquereli | reverse complement strand
CATAAACTAGAAAGCTCAGTTTAAAGCGGCCAGGTATGTTATTCTCAAAATATTTAACAGAAAGCTTCTGTAATTCTTAAGAATTTCTATAAAGCTTGTACCTCTTGTCTCAGTTATTAGCAACGAAGCAAAGGGTCTTCAGTAGGGAGTGGCAAGCCACTGAGAATCTCACATCTCCATGCATTTGTCTACATTTGAATTCTTTTTCCTTTCTGTTTTTCATATCTTGGACTGGGTGCCTCTCATTAGCAATCTAGCCTTGAATCAAACAATGAAGACACTTCTAGGAAGTGTAGTTTCTAGCAATGCAAAGGAGACTGGGAAGAGGATAATGGTGATGTCAAGTTGAAAAGTGATAATCTGACTTTCACGTACATTGCTTTTTTCATATTTAAGTTTTGAATAAGCTTTAGGTTAACATGATATAACAACTCACATAACGAAGACATGCTGTCTCCTTGAAAGAAGAGACATAAAGTCTGATATGTCATTCATACATCTCAATGTGAAGTTCATTTGTATTCCAGATCAATTGCAAAAATACTCATATATCTATATATGAACATGTGGATATCTATATATCCATAACTGAAACACTGAAATATAGGGCTAAACAATATTAATATATTTATATTCAATATAAAAAAAGACAAAAACAATGCAAAAGTTGGTTAATTGTATGCAAATATATAAATATCAAATGTGATAAGTAAATATATAATACAAGCACATTCATGCAACTGGGTACATGGCCATGGATGGTATTTAAAACTTCTTTCTTCCTCTAACCATTTCATGATCAGTTTGATTTCAGCCAGCATCATAGCATGTCAGGGACTTTTATCTAACATAGTGATCCATGCCTTTATGCCTGAAGGATTGTATTGGTGGTCCTGCCTGGGTTGAGTTACTGTCATTTGCATTAGCTTTTATGAGAGCCACCATAATGGCCCTCACTATATATTTGTAGCTCTGTGTTCTGAGTCATCCTGCCAAGATAGTAAACCTTTCTTTTGCCTATTGATTCAGTGGCATAAAAGACTAATATGGTAAAAGACAGATGATCATCTCAGTTTCCTGTTCAATTGTACCTTTGTTGTTTCCAGTGGTGAAAATATTCCAGTGCTAAAAGGCCTGGGATGGCTGGCAAAGAGGGAAGACTGCCATACATAGTCTAGGTTACCTTATCCACCTAATTACTGGGGCCTCCTCTGAATTCTGTTGGTAAGTATCCAATCAATTGTGCCTTTATGAAAGATCCATCCTAAAACTTCTCCAGAACTTGCCACCAAAGTTGTTTTCCAATCTCTTAACAACCAGCTAAACCACTTAAATGTTTCTTTCTAAGAAAATGGATTTGTCAGCCTCTTCCTTTGGCCTCTCAGTTTCCTCAAACTCTGGAGGTAGTTTTGCATAGACCTGCCCAACACAGAACAGCAGTCATGGTATTCACATTTATCAACATCTGCCTAAATGTTCCATTCTTTTTGGGGGGTTTCTACTTGTTACAAACCAATGCTCTAACCAAAAACAATTGATGAAACTGTAAATTGATTTCTCTTTTAAGTAATTCATCTACCCACAAGAAGGTCAGAATTTGGATTTGATTTTCATAAATTTTGGCTATTCAGACTATAATGAATTGTTTCTGAGCCTTGGCCTTACGCTGGATATTTAAAGCAGGAGTCTGTCATTTTCCTTCTTCAGGTTTTCCAGCACATTTAGAAGATGCCAGCCAATCCCACAATTTTTGTACTCATTGTTCCACTCCATTTTCTTGTATTGCTAACATTACTTGGTCTTCCAAAATTTTCCTTAAATAGATGGTTAATTATATGTGAAGATTTAGCTAATCGTTCCATAAATGCATGCTAAATATTATCAGTATCTCATTTTATATTGATAATGAGGCTATTACTAAATTTTACATCCAAGAAAATCAGAAAGCCAGTTCCATAGTCTCAATTTTTTTAGATTCTGTTGGACTTACCGTATCAAAAACTGCATCCATCAGTATTCAGTCAGGAAAACAGAAGGTACTCAATATATTCTAAGTATAAAGGCTTAATGCATAACTATTTATCACCATCATTATTGGAAAATGTTTGTGGGATGAAGATGAGGAAGATAATGCCAAAGGTAAAGTTGATGCAACTGAAGTTTGAGGAAGAAAACACTGAAGATTTTAACTTAAAGCATAAAGTGGTTCTCAAAATCTTGGAAGGAAGCTGCCACATACTCAAGAATCTCTAAAAATCTTGCACCAACTGACTCATTCCGTAGCAGAGAAGTAAATGGTTATCAAGACCTTCTTACTAAGCTGCTGTGAATTATACATCCTCTCATTCTTCTGGCTGCAATTCTCTCTTGAGGAAAATAGCTTTCTCTTTTGTTCTGCTTTCAATGCAGAGCCCTCTCATCTGCAAAATCTGGAATCCTTTATAAACGGTGATTCTGGTAAATGCAAAATGTTCTTCAAGAAGTGTTGTTAATTATGCTGGGTTGAAAACAGATAATCCATGACAGTCATTTCTTCTTCAAACCATTAAATGTATAAGTCCCTTTTTCATTATACCACCTGACCCTAAGAATTATTATCCCAAAATATAATTCAAATACTCTCACTCCCCCATCTAGCCCTCAAACAAAGAAATAGCAAAGACTTTCTGTTATCTTCTTCTAACTTTTTAGGCTAACCTCCAAGGCATTCAGTAAACTTACCTTTCTGCTTCTATTATAAC
>NW_012146078.1:1954952-1955348 GCF_000956105.1 Propithecus coquereli | reverse complement strand
CTGGGCATGGTGGCACACACCTGTAGTACCAGCTACTCTGGAGGCTTAAGTGGGAGGATTGCTTGAGCTCAGAAGTTTGAGATTACAGTGAGCTATCATCATGCCACTTCAGTCCTCCATCCTGGGTGACAGAGTAAGACCTCATCTTTAAGGAAAAAAAAATTATGAATTGATATATTAAGCAATTCAACAAATACTGATCGTCTACTATGTTTTAAACATTGTTAGTCACTAATGAAATAATAGTGACAAAATTATATTTTCACTATTTATTTTAATCTCATAGTATGTTAATGAAAGGATTTACGTAAACACGGCAGGAGGGATTTTCTGTTATGTTATAATAAGAAAATTGCCACCTCATTTTTAATTGAAAAACATACACACACACACACA
>NW_012146078.1:1954149-1954481 GCF_000956105.1 Propithecus coquereli | reverse complement strand
TGAGCAAGAGCGAGACTCTGTCTCTACTAAAAATAAATTGATTTTTAAACCAATAGAAGGACAAATTTTCAGATGCAGTCAAGGAAAAGTAAAAATAAGGTCATACTTTATATTATATTATTTGCAGGAGGAAAGTCTTAGATTCAAAGGCATACATAGTTTAATAGTAAAAGTACAGAAAAACATACCATGTAAACAATAACCACAAGAGATCTGGAATGCCTATACTAACACACCAAGTAGAATTTAAAACAAAAAATGTTTTACTAGATAAAGATGAACACTTTATAATCATGAAATCTCAGTTCTTCAGGAAGACATGATGATTTTAG
>NW_012146078.1:1951381-1953119 GCF_000956105.1 Propithecus coquereli | reverse complement strand
GAAATATCAACAAAGTATTTGGGAAGGATGTGAGTAATGAACACACAGTACATCAATGGTTTGAGAAGTTCCATTCTGGTGATTTTAATCTTGAACATGAGCCATGCATGCCACCTGAGACCAAGGTGGACAATGATCAGCTGAAACTGTACTGTAAGCAAATCCACCTCAACCTATGTGTGTGAATTAGCAGCAAGGTTTGACGTTGCTATTCCAACAATATTGGACCATTTGAAACAAATTGGCAAGGTAAAGAAGGTGGATAGATGGGTTTCACACGAATTGAACGTGCGTCAAAAGAGAAATTGTCTCGCAGCTTGCCTTTCTTTGCTGTTACCACATAAAGACAAACCATGTTTACACTGTATTGTTAGGTGTGATGAAAAATGGATTCTTTTTGATAATCTTAAGCATTCAGCTCAATGGCTGGATAAAGATGCAGTGCCAAAACAGAGTTCAAAACAGAATATTCATCAAAAAAAAGCTAATGGTGTCTGTTTAGTGGTCCAGTGTTGGTATTATCCATTACAGCTTCATGAAACCTGGTCCATTGATTACAGCAGATGTCTACTGCAACCAATTGAATGAAATTATGAGGATGCTTGAGATTAAACAGCCTGAGATTGATCAATAGAGACAGGCCAATCCTCTTGCAAGACAAGGCTCCACCACATGTTGCCCAAATAACACTGCTCAAACTGTAGAAACTGGACTTGGAAGCTCTCTGTCATCCATCATATTCACCAGATCTTGCACCAACTGACTATCACTTCTTCCAGGCTTTGGACCACTTCTTGCAAGGACAAATATCCAATTCTCAACAAGCTGTGGAAATCACCTTTGGTGATTTCATCCTTACTCGCTCTGCAGGTTTCTTCCCTGCTGGCACAAACAAGCTATTGTTAAGATGGTAAAACTGCAACACATACTTTGATTAATTGTATTGCTTCTTGTTTGAGAGATAATAAACTACACTTTTGATTTGAAATTGGACATTTCACATTTAATTACCTAAATCAAAAATGAAGATCACACTAAACTTCAAGCAAGAAGAAAGCAAATAATAAATCTTAAAGTGGAAATGAGTGAAATAGAAAACAAAAACAAAAACAAAAAAAGAGCCAAATATTGTTTTTTTGAAACAGATCAAAATAATTGTGAAAAGTTTATGGATGAAGAAAAATGAAGACAAAAATTAATAAAATCTGGAGTAAAAGAGTGGGATATTATTACTGACCTTAACAATAATTAAAAGGATTGAAATTAAATACTATGAACAACTTTAAGGGTATTTAATTCAGTGTGTAGTAGAATGCAAAACAAATAAAAAATGTTTTTAAAGGAAATGCAATTGACAGAGAAGAAGCGACACTGCAGAACATATTTTAAAAACCTCACACAACTTTTTAAAATATATTTGCTGTCAGTTGACAAATACATGGGTGAAAAATATTCTCCTTATAAAGCAAAAGGCAGGCTAGGAGATTAAATATTTGAGCCAAAGTGGCCTAGATTCAAGCCCTTTCCAATTACTTTTTTTAGAAATGGGTTATTGAAGCTACCATTTAGTTTTCCAGAGTCTCAATTTCTTTATTAGTAAAATGAAGATAGCCATACCAACATAAGAAGTGAATATTAGTATCGAAAAGTAAAATGTATAAAGTACTTAGTATAGTGCCTGGCACCTCAATGTTCAATAAACACATTTGGCATTATTGTATGTTGTTATAGATTGTTT
>NW_012146078.1:1948978-1949546 GCF_000956105.1 Propithecus coquereli | reverse complement strand
AAAGAACATCTTCAACTTGTCTGCTTGCTAACACAAATGCATGGGCCTGTATTTTGCCTGTGCTAAATTAACATTTTTACTGAAAATATTAAGTTTCATTTATGCTTTGAGAGTTAATATAACATAATGTAAAGATTATGGGCATTGAGTTAAGCTACATAGATTTAAATCCTGACAAGGCCAGTTATGAAGTATATAACTTGGTGAAATTTTCTGAATCTCTATATGTTTCCAATTCCTTATCTATAAAATAGGAACCTCATTAACTTAAATACTTGTTTGGAGATTAAAAATACAACCCATGTAAAGTTCTTATTATTGTTTCTGGCCCATAATATTAATAGATGATCAGAAAGAATAAACTATTATCTTCTTTACATTATATTTAAGAACAGAAACTGAATATATTTTTTTACTAAATACATTTTAGTTATATTTTGCCTAATATTAGCTATTGTCCCATTTACTCTGCAATTCCAAATATCTGTTAGGAAGGGAATAGGCTATCACCTCTAAAAATTATTTATAGGCAAGGCACAGTGGCTCATGTTTATAATCCCAATACTTT
>NW_012146078.1:1945388-1945870 GCF_000956105.1 Propithecus coquereli | reverse complement strand
ATAAATTATCACCTGTGGTTGCTTGGAATAAAGTGCCAGTCAAAAGGAAGACTTCAGAAAATCAAAGAGTGACTACACTTGACCATTCACCATGACAATGATGATGCTTATTCAAACTGCAAGGTGAAATCACTTCTGCTGGCACTAAAAAAATTATAGCAAAAGTAAACTCAGAACATTGAACTCTTCACTCAAGACACGAGGAGCAAGCAACAAGCAAGCTTCAAGGCTGACATTTAGAAGAATCTTTTACTTCTCGAAACTGCAAGGAAAACATGGGTGTTAATCAGGCCTAAAATCTAATTGTACAGGTGGCAGAATCACAAATCAAGAAGAACACACGATTTTACCAAGTCTTTTAGGCAAAGTGAGTTTAGGAAGAAGTGAAACTGCAAGACTAGGAATAGATATATCAGAGTGTAATCAGGTGAGCCTAAGTACTTTTAATCCTGAAATTTCCCTGAACATTCTTTGCAAGAAAA
>NW_012146078.1:1943661-1944627 GCF_000956105.1 Propithecus coquereli | reverse complement strand
AGAAATCAGCAAATAAAAAACAGTAACCCACTTCTGGCTTCGAAAAGATTGTTAAGAGAAAACAGTGAGTAGTAATTTTCTTTTTACTGAAGACAATGCAAGACAAATCTAGCCTAAGGCTTCAGATTAGGAACAACTCCTTCACAACACTGGGATGAATTGCAGAACGGTTATGGAGTTGCTATTTTTAAATATTCACCAGTTACAAACTAGAGATTGTTTTTTGGAGAGAGAAGGCAAATGTCGTATGTACTCACATAAAATAAGTTATGTTAGCCATCCGTAGAATGCTTCCAAGGCTGAGCATTAACATTCAAATTTTATTCCTATGAATGGCCACGTACAGCAGTCTATAAGCTTAAAGAAAAACATATACCAAGTCTGACATGTGGCATTTTGATGTATGAGATAACAAGGCTACCCTTAGGTTTCTGACATAAGTTTGTCTTGTTAATCCGGGAAACAGCCCTGATTATTAATCAAAAGATACAATAGGAAATTGTTTTAACAACAGATGAAAGACAGACATCCTATTTTTCTGATGACATTCTCTATTTCTGAGGGTCCTTACTCCACAAACCAAGGCAACAATGACAGCACCTGAGACTTTCAGCTAAGAGTTATTTAAGTAATCTATTCTTTGTTAGCTATTACTTGAAGGAACATCAGATATTTGGACTGCATCATGGCCATTTTGAGTGTCAGGTTTCCAGTCTTATAGATGACTAAGAAAAGAAATGGCCCATAGAATCATTTACTTATAGATCCATTTGTCATCTAACCAGCACAGAACGGGTTCTGAGTTCTCTCTCATGACTGAGAATATTAGGTTGGAATTTGGGCTCCAAGGAATTGCCAAACACATAAGAGGAAGTATTTGTGAACTTTGTGTATATTTAGGAACTGGTAGGAATTTTTATTTGGTTGAATGGTATAGAATTTTCAATAGTTTTTTCCACCTGGATA
>NW_012146078.1:1938614-1940926 GCF_000956105.1 Propithecus coquereli | reverse complement strand
GAATCTTCTGGATTAGTCTTTCTTTGCCCTTGGTGTCCTGTTAAATAGCATACCAATTCTTTCTTTGAAATTGGGATTAAGCACTCTGACAAGAAGACTGACCTTATTCTCTAATCCCATTTCATTAGCAGGAGGAGCCCCAAATGGACAGTGTGTGGTTTTTGCCACCTATTTAATAGAACTATGAATATGTTTTCTAGAGTATATGTACATCTCCTTTGGTCACTTGTACCTCCAAACCCACCAAGCCCAAGGCTGCAGAGATGAGAAGCAAATATTCTGCAGCAGGTTATTAAATACATCAGTAAAAGGAGCCTATCTTCCCCTTGGTTCCCAGACTTAGACTAGCTAAAGATAAATTGGAATCATAAATTGGACTACAGTGTAACTGCAGGATGTAAGTGGATCCTCAATAGGCCATAACACTATTTTATCAAACTCTTTTTTTCTCTGAATGAGAAGTTCATGGTAAAACCAATGAATCCTTTGCACATGAGCTCATTGTTACATTTCTGTGACTGTAAAACGAGTTTGTTGTTTGGAGGCAATGATGTGTGAGATAACGTGGCCATAAATAGGGCATTCTGTAAATCCACTAATGGATGTTCTGGCAGAAGTATTTCAGATAGGGAAGGCAAGTTTATATGTATTTATTCCTATGAAGACAAATCACTGCCTCACACCTGAGGGAAGGGGTCAAAAGTAATCTAACTAACGTCTTTTGACAGGTTGGCAGGTGGTAGCCAGATAAGCCTTAAGGAGGGTAAGCCTATGTTTTTGAGCCCATGCCTGGCCCATATCTCTACCTACATGCACTCTTTGTACATGGGTCCATTAAGGATGCAGTGGAGGATTTGAAGAATGAGGTTGGACAACATTAAGAGATGGTTTATCTTGTCCACCTGATTTTTAAAAGTCTCTTCTATAGTGGATACTTCTGGAAAGTATCTAGTTGGTAAATGTTATTCCCTTTTCTCTCCATTCTAGAATGCTCATCCATATACATCTTCCCAATCCTTTTTATTGCAAAAATTCCAATTTTATTCTTTATTTTTCCAGCAAGACAAGACTTAGTCACTACCCATGAATCAATATAGCCCAATGCCATATATCAATTTTCTTTCAAAAGAATATATATTAAGGCAATTACCAGGTATACTGCTTGACATTCTGTTCAAGATAAGATTTCTCTTCACCACTGTCTTCCACAGCATCCCCAAGTCAAGCTGTAATATAACAACTATGCACTGCCAAATGCAACGTGCTACTGTGCAAATACATCTGTAAACCAGGCCTTTGTTTACTCCTCTTCAGATTATTGGTCCTTAAGAACCCACTATGCGTATCAGTGTATGGATGGAGTAAGAAGCAGTGAAATTGTAAGAGTCGGTATTTGTGAGTTTGAGCCATCTGCTTATGTTAATTACATGTGAATTCTAGATCTCTGGAGGTAGGTCCCACATATGCCATTTCCATTTTTCAGTGACATGCTGCTGCTAATATCCAACATAATTTTATGAGTACTACAGGCCCAGTATGTGATGGGAGGAAGAGGCATGTACTGTGCACTCAATTATTCAACTGGGGCTTGCCACAGGCCCATTCCACATCCCTATCTGCTGCACTGATTATCTCCATTATTAACTGTGATATGTCATTAGGTAGAACAGGCAGAGCAGCTTGCATCTGAGACTGGGTCTGCTGAAGAGCCTTCTCCTGCTCTAAATTTTGCTCAAAACTGACAGCACTGTGGATTTCCCAGTAAATGAAACAGAACAGCACAATTTAAAATACAATAAAACAGCAAAGTATTGCAATTTGGCTTCTTTCTTTCTGATGGCTGTGTAAAGTATACTAAGTTGTCTTCCATTTTAGGGGAATAGTCCCCACGTTCCCTGACTACTGGAGGAAATCAATAATAGGGTAGCCCCTGAACTTTCTCAGAGATTACTGCCTCTATGTGGTGTAAATGTACTTCATTAAAGTATTTAAGGAGAGTGCTGCTTCCTCTTTACCAGGTAAGTTAGTAAAATGTTCATATGGTTAGGGATACTTAGCAGGATGAACATAATACATTTACTTCAATATTTCCATTTCCTAAACTTTTGGACCCCTTTCTATATTGCATGCCAGTGACATTCTGGCATCTAAACCTCATTGACTCTAGGCCATCATGGAGTCCAGGATTTTATTAACTAACAAACTGAACTGTTGAAGTCCATCCTAGGCCCTGGAGCTAACGTTTTAAATCCTGAATTTCAAGTAATTGCACACATTTTAACGCATTTAGACTGAAACAACTTCATATGCTA
>NW_012146078.1:1931594-1932834 GCF_000956105.1 Propithecus coquereli | reverse complement strand
ATAAGGTCAAACCTACAAAGCCACCAACATGTTACCATCATATGGTAGCACAGGTCAATACTGATTTCCATTTTTTTCTTAATCACTACACAAAGTTATTTAATTGAATTGCATGTCTTTATCAGGAAACCAATCTTTGCCACTGGTCATCTCAGCAATGTGGAGAAGGTACAATAATATGTAATACCTTTGTCAACAGAATCAAATGATAGTGGTTAAGGCTGAAGAATCTCTGGAAAACATATTGCTGTGAGGATTTAGGAAACTGACCCGGTGAATGTATGCATGGGGTGCTGACAGAATTGAAGGGGATTATGGGACACATAAATGTGAACTAGAAAGTATTTTATGGGTCATGGAGGCATTGCTCAAATGTAGAGGATTAGAAATTTGCTCCAGAGATCCCAAGGAGCCCAGAAAACCTTTATTTCACTGGGATCCCTGAAACAGGTTTTGATAGTACGTCTCACTCTCATTTTAAATACAGATGCAGAATCAAACTATAGATGTTTTTCTAGTCTTGCCTCCTCATAAAATTGTGCTCCTGGAAGGATAGAGGATATTTAAATAGAAGAACCACCATTGTTATGTATTCAAATGTTGCTAAACCAATATTCCTTTGGGAACAGTAAATATTTCCAAAGGATGTGGGATCTCCAATAAATACTAAGAAATGAAAAGTATTTAACTAGTAAAATGGAGTTGAGATTGAAGAGAAGATATGCCTTATAAGTACAGAAAATAATAAAAACTAGATCCAGAGAAAAAAAGATAGAAAAAAAATAGTAATAGGTTGATTCATGGCACAGCATGTAGTTATTATAATTAGAACTACATTGGGAGGTACAAGTAAGCTATAGTTAAGAAGTAAAGATATTAAATAGAAGGGCAAGAGGGGCTCCTACTGTAGAGCCTTATAAAATGTAAAGATATGGCTTTTATTCTGAATAAAATGAGGGTACACTAAGAGGTTTTAAGTATAGAAAAGACTGATATATTCAGTTTTGTGCTTGCAACAATTTGACAACGAATTACACATCAAAACCAAAAACTAGGAGACCTGTTAGGATGCTGCTTCAGTAAACAGCATATAGATGATAATGGATTTAATTATGAGAGTAGTAGTGTGAAGAAAGTGAAAAATAAGATTCATTAAATATGAAGGTAAAAATCGTAAGACCTGGAGATCAACTAGATATGAGAGTGAAGAAAGAGCAGTATTAAGGATGAACTAAGTATT
>NW_012146078.1:1930044-1931544 GCF_000956105.1 Propithecus coquereli | reverse complement strand
GAGTGAACCCGGGGGAGAGTAGTAGGGGATAAAATGAGAAAGGGCCAGATTTAAAGAGCCTTGTAAATTATTTGAAGAACTTCAAATTTTGATGTTAGCTAGGTGCAATAGATTGAAGCAGGGATGGTTAGAGGGAGCTCAATGGAAGTAGAGAGTCAACAGTTTATTGCAATAACATAAAGTAGCCAAGTAGGCAGTTAGGTGGTTGAGGCCAAAGACATTTCACCCATTATGAGATTAAGAAACAGGTTTCAGTGGAGATATTTTCAACCTAAGGAACAAAAATGGATAACTAAGTCTCTCATTCTCTCTGACCTCATTCTAATCAGATTTTTACCCCTAAATTCCACTTAAACTACTCTTGTCAAGTCACCAGTTACCTCTATGTTCTCTACCCTTTGCCTTCTGATTTCCTTTTTTGAGATTTCAAATATTAGAACGACCTTTTCTGTGGAGAACAGCCATGATTGAGACATTAATCTGATTGAGTTTAGAAGCCATATGTGCAAAAGCTTGTCTAAAAACACCAGCTGTTAGCCACCAGAAGTCTTTTGGGGAGTGACATACAGGCTTCAGGGGAAGCACAGCCCAGGACCTTAAGAAAGTTGAGTTCTGACAGAGCCCCTTAGATGGGAGAGGACAAGCACATCTGCTCCCAGGTTCATTCACTTGTTGCTCAGCCAAACCTTGCAACATCACTCATTAGACAATTCCGCTTTTGTCTTCCATGCCAACAAGACATGAACCAGTATGGTAGCAGTTGGACATAGTAAACAACCTTAAAGTTCTGATTAGTTTTCAAAAGTTGAAACAATAGGATTTTCTGGAAGATACGATGTAAAAGAGAGGACTCGAGGGTGACTCTTGTGTTTTTGACTGAAGAACTCAAAAATGGAGTTGCTACTAGCTCAAATAGGGAACATTGCAAAAGGATCTTGGTTTGAAGGGTAATGTAGACTCAGAAGTGGACATTTTGAGTTTGAAGAGCCTGTTAGCCTCCCAGAGAAGATATCTAGCAGTTTGGAGAAGAAATCTAAGCTAGAGACATAAATTAAGATAAAGACACTGGAATTGCCAGCTTGGAGTTGAGGCTTAAATCTCCATAATCAGATGAGAACAACAAAAAGTAAATGTTGATTCAAAGAAAAGATGTCTATTCAAGAATGGGACTCTGGGCACTCTGAAATTTATAGGTAAGAGAAATGTGGAAAATCATCAAATGACATAGAAGGGAAGGCCAAGTTTGTAGAAAAACCAGGAGAGTGGTGTTTCTAAAGCCAAGAGAAGAAAATATTTGAGGAGAAGAAAGTGATCAACTGGGAAAAAATGCTCCTGAGAGGTCAAGATGAAATTGGAGAGTTGACTCAGCTTCAGAACACAGAAGTAATGTGACTTGACAGGAATAGTTTAGTCATGCTTGTGGGGATATAAGTCTGATAGCAGTGGGTTCAAGACAAATTGTGAGAAAACAAGTTAAAGAATCCTTATTCTAACAGTTTC
>NW_012146078.1:1924395-1925714 GCF_000956105.1 Propithecus coquereli | reverse complement strand
GCAAGGGCAACATACATAACCTAAACATCTGTACCCCCATAATATGCTGAAATAAAAAAAAAAAAAAAGCAAGTAGGAATGTTTGAAAACCACTGAGGCCTGGGCCCCTACCTCCCATTGTATCAAAATAGGTTGGCCAAGAACGCAGGTGATTATTAACTGCAAGCTAAGTGGCATTCAGCAAATTCCATTGAGAACCAGGGTTGAGAAATACTATTCTAGGGGGTGGGGATAAGAGAGCCAGAGTCTCTCATCTTGTGGGACTTATATGAAAAGATTTGTGGAAAGCAGAAAGAAATAAACACAGGCAGTCAGAAACAGATGCCATATGCTAATTCAAATGTTCTAATATTTAGATAAATAATAGTAACAAATTGTGAAAGAATTATGAATAATACAACTAAATCATTAATGAAAAAATCACTTCTGTGGCAGTCATTACTTGAGGAAATACCATCTTGGATTAGTCTTACGCCTGTAAGTAAGTAAATAACTAGATCATAAGGTTACCTCTTCCAGATTAAAGGTCTTAGCCCTCTGCCCTGTATGTCACCTGTGGCACAATATATTTCATTCACTTGAAAACAACCTCTCTGTTTCCAGGTATTCAGTGGTTGTAGAATATACACCAGAGCCTATGGACGGTAGTGACAGGTGAGTGGATGCATATTCACTCCTGCAAAAGTGACCACAGGACTTCAATAAGGACTGCAAATACCAAGACGAAAATAACTTGGGACCATTTTGAGTAAACAGTTGTACTACATATTCCCAATTTTGCTGTTATTGGATAAAGAATGTAAAATAGCAAAATAAGCTATGGGAAAATGAATAAAGGGAACATTAAGTACAATTTTCCTCAAAGGATCCTGCATGCATCATGGTGTTCAACATGGTACAGCACTAATGTTCCAAACTTGATCTAATCATTTTAAAAATTGAAATAAAAAAATTAGAAGGTTAAGAAATTATAGGTCTCAGTGTGTTTTACGAAACCACGCTGAAGAGTAAATATTTTATTTCAAGGATTAAGCATTAATTATCTGGAAAGTTTTACTTATTCTGAACATCTAATTTCCCAGAGGGTACAGTATAAATGAAATGTTACTAGCCTATTACAAAGGGTGATCCATTATTGCCTATTACTAATTAGTAATAGTGCACACTACTATTAATTTCATTTACCATTTGCCTCCAAGTAAAGCACGAGAGTCATTTCTCAACAGATAATTAAAACATGGCTGCATTATATTTATTCAGAGTCAATATGCGCAGAATGTTATGTAGCTATTATATATACATTTGCTCCTTTAGATAAG
>NW_012146078.1:1919652-1920440 GCF_000956105.1 Propithecus coquereli | reverse complement strand
ACTTTTTGGCTATTATAAGTAATGCTGCTATGAAGATTCTTGTACGAGATTTTGTGTGGACTTATGTTTTCATCTCTCCTGTATATACCTAAGAGTAGAACTTCAAGGTCACATGATAACTCTACGCTTAACCTTTTGAGAAACAACCAGATTTTTTCCAAAGTGGCTATACTATTTTACATTCCCATTAGCATTATTTGACAGTGATGATTTCTCCACATTCTGGCAAAACTTTTTTATCATAGACATCCTACTGAGTGTGAAGTGGTACATCATTGTGGTTTTAATTTGTATTTCCCTAACAAAAAAATATTGAGCAACTTCCATGTGCTTATTGGCCATTTGTATATCTTCTATGGAGAAATGTCTGTTTGTAGCCTTTGTTCAATTTTTAATTGGTATATTTGTCATTTTAGCATTGAGCTGTAGTATTCTGTGTCTATCCTGTATACAGGTCTTTTATCAGTGACATAATTCGCAAATATTTTTTGTCATTCTGTGGGTCATTTTTTAATCTTCTTTATGGTATCCTTTGAAGCACATATGTTCTACTTTATTTTTACTTTTGTCACTCGTGATTTTGTGTTGTATATAAGAAAGTTATGTCTTATCCAAGGTTACAATGATTTACTCCTATCTTTTCATTGAAGATTTTTATAACTTTTGGTCTTATATTTAGGTCTATGACCCATTTTAAGTTAATTTTTGTCTATGACACAAGGAAGAGGTTTAATTTCCAGTTGTCCCAACACCATTTGTTGAAAAGAATATTCTTTCCTCCATTGAAT
>NW_012146078.1:1914856-1917180 GCF_000956105.1 Propithecus coquereli | reverse complement strand
CAGACAACTCTCTTTTCTTATTAGTCAGAAGATCAAAATCTCTCTTGCACCCTAGCTGATATTTTATTAAATCCGGAGGTTTTACTCAGTAACGAAGACCACTATTATTGACAAGTACAGATGGAGAAACAGGCAGTCTGCTCAGTTCCTGATTATTGTGGAATGAATTGTGCCACTCCATAACTCAAATGTCGAAGCTCCAACCCTCAATGTGATGATATTAGGAGATGGGGCTTTGGGAAGATAATTAGGTTTAGATGAGATCATTGAGGATAGGTCCCTCATGATAGGATTAGTATCCTTACAAGAAGAACACCAGAGAGTACTCTTGCACTCATACACACATGCTGTCCCCGCACCCCCCTGTCATGTGAAGACACAACAAGGAGGCAGCCATGTGTAAGCTAGGAAGAGAGCCC
This sequence comes from Propithecus coquereli, assembly GCF_000956105.1. Lineage (NCBI taxonomy): Eukaryota > Metazoa > Chordata > Mammalia > Primates > Indriidae > Propithecus > Propithecus coquereli. Next base: position 1,916,761 of record NW_012146078.1, on the reverse strand, counting down.
TCACCAGACCATGCTGGTACCCTGACCTCGAACTTTCAGCCTTCAGAACTGTGAGAAAATAAATATCCATTGTTTAATCCACCCAACGTATGATATTTTGTTATGGCAGCCAGGCTAACTAGACACTGGTACTTTTGGTTTGATTTTAGCATATGGCACTGCTATTGGACACTAATCCCACATATTCTAACGAATACTTGTCCATAACAGGAGTTGTATTCTTGGGGACCTAGACACCTAAACCAATCCTGGCATTGGGTTTTAATATTATAGGTCATTACATTTCACTTTCAAATGCCCAGCTCATTCTGCCGTGAAATCAATTCTAGGAAAGACTACCAGCTGTAGCCACATTTTTCTGGGATCAGACTTTTTACTTAAAACATCTAGCCCTGATGGTAAGCCTGGGTTAGCAGTACAGAGTTCTTCTCCCTTGTGGTAAGTATTTTGGGTATCTTTTATAAATTTCCTTGCAGTCAGCAACACTTTAGTCAATGAGACTTTTCCATGAGAAAAGTTTTAATTGCATTAAACCTCTAATAAAATGATTATGGTCTCAATCCTTTTCTTTTTAGAAAGTTTATTTGCTCCAATTCAAATATGTACCCCTCCTACCTACTTAGCAGCTCTGCATCCAAGGATATTTGGGAGAAATTCACTGTCACAATTATTTCATTACACAATTCTCCAAACACAATCACTTCCTATTTGCTTTATGCTTATATATGTAATAAGGACCTTCTCAGTGACTCTTCTCTGAGCAAACAAGTTCTCTTGTAAGGTGACTCACTGTCTACCAATAAATAGAGCCAGTAGTGTCATTTTACAGAATTTTAAGGTCTTTCTTCTTTAATTTTACTAAAAAATCACATTATACATCTAAGAACATTTTAATTGAAAGATTAGCAAAACTAAAAACTGATAAAGCTGTAAATTCAGTCTAAAATATAATGTGGTCACATTTCCACTACATTTTATTTATTATCTCTATAAATTCTGCAAAATGAGCAATGTATTTTTGTTCTTACCCTCATGGGTACACATGTATTTTAAAAAGACATTGGTGATATATTTTACTATACAAACCACAAGATATAGTTTACACATGGAGCTCAGGTTTTTATACATATCTCCCCAAAGGGTATTCATATTTGATAAATCGCTGATTGAAATCTGAGGCAATTAAGTTGTGATGACCTTGGCATACTAGTGGATATATTTTCCGTTAAGACGATGTCAATCCTTTCTCACAGCCTGCGTAGAAGAGAGCCAAGCTAGGCTCACATCACATGCGACTTCTTATCCCTCAAATATATAGGATGCTTTAATTTAAACTGATCAAACCTATCTGACAGCCTCTTGCTTTATTAGACCAAGTTGAATACTTTGCTTTAGGATTCCTATTTTTCAATTGAAGTAAAAGCTGTGAATCTCTCCAGAGGTAAAAACAAGTGTTTGACATCGCATTCATTTTTATCTCTAATCCTTTTTATTTTTTTTTTTGAAATCATGACTAGAAAATTCCCCTATATTCTACTTCAAATATTTTGATCATAAAATATTCTAACAATATCCATGTTTACAGAGCAAAGTAAGGCCATTCGCTTTTCATCTTTTATTCCCAATTTTTCCTTTCTCCCTAGAGATAACCTTTCTCACAAGCTATTGTATTATTGTTTAGGCTTTTCTATTCGTTTCTATATATAATTTATAGACTAATGAATGAAATTTTTCCTGTTGTTTTATCTAGGTAATCCCTAGAAAAAAATATAGTATAGTATTTAATCCTGACAATCTGTGAATCATATAATACCCTTTAATAAATTATTTTTCTGTTTAAACATCCAGAATATATTCTATTGCTGGCAATCAGAATGCTGAACGACACTAAGACTTTTCCTAACT
>NW_012146078.1:1912100-1913301 GCF_000956105.1 Propithecus coquereli | reverse complement strand
AGTCTTTTATGGGCTACACCTCAATTTCCTTAACTACTCAACTATTTTTCTTATTCATTTTCTTATCAGTCTCCTCCTCCATCTCTATTTGGCTGAACATGTGTTATGTTTGTTCTAAGGCTTTTTTCTTTAGCTTCTGGCCCTTCTGATAAGATGTTAATTTTCCCTGTCATCTCACTAAAGCTAGTTGGTGGAGTCTCCCAAGTGTCTGCCATACTACAACAGTGGATGTAGGAGGTAAGATAGAAACTGGCAGGTTCTGTACCACAGAGTAGAGTCCTTGCTCAAAGCTTCAGGTTGACAGTGGCTTTATCTCACCCCTTCAGCTCCGCTTGGCCACTTGGGGACAAGAAACCAGCACACTTAACATGGAGCAGATGTCAACCTTGCCTCCCACAGTCCCTAGATCTATGCAGAGATGCCCGGCTTTCCCCTGAGGCTCATGTTCAGGCTCTCCCAGCCTGCAGGGGAGAAAAGTTCTAGTCTCCCTTTCTTCCTGCTGTCTGGAAAGGAAGACTCATTGTATTTAGGATTAAAGTGAAAGGGAGGTTTCTGCAGGTCATTGACTTTACAGAATTCCCAACAGATTATCTTGATAATCAATATTGTGGATTTCTTTTCTTTTGGATATTTTAATTTTCTTTTTCTCCTTTCCCTGGCTATCCATACACAAAATGTAAAAGAAGCAAAACAGGAATTCAGCACCCTATTTGACACTGATCTTTCAGCTGTTCACCCTTTTTTGTCTCTACATTTTTATGCATCTTCTCCCATATATCATACCTATAACATTTCCTCTCAACTGATAAATATGTCAATGGGGAATGAGCATTGAGTAAGGGGGTGCTGTGTAGCACTAGACAAATCATATCACATGGGTACCGTGTCCACATTGCCCTTACTTGCAGAATATTGTCTGCAAACAAGTTGCTTCTACGTGCCCCAATTTCCACCTTCACTATTCACCAGTTAAGATTGTATCACGTTAACAACTCACATCATTGTGAAGCAGATATTCTCAAGATAACTTAAAAGAATAACCTTTTCACTTGCTCATCAATAGCTACTGAGAGTCATTCCGGTCATGCCAATTCTGAACATGGCAATAAGGAAAGAATCATTTTGAGATGGCTTTTTTGCCTGATTTTTCTTGTTCTCACCTGATAATGCACTGTTTTGCTAAGAGATAATTTAAAAACAG
>NW_012146078.1:1910591-1912050 GCF_000956105.1 Propithecus coquereli | reverse complement strand
TATTTCTAAGTATTTTTGACACTATTGTAAATGAAATTGTTTCCTTTAGTTTGTTTTTAAATTTTTTATTGCTAATGTATAGAAATAATTTTTTTTATTTATTGGTCTTATTCCCTATAAATTTGCTAAATTGTTTTTTTAGTTTACATAACTTTGTTTAAATCATTTTTATTTTTAATAATTATGGGTACCTACTAGGTGCATATATTTATAGGGTACATGTGATGTTTTGATACAAGTAGATTCTGTAGATATTACCTTTTGCAAATAGAGATAGTTTTACATCTTCCCTTCTATTTTGGGTACCTTTTCTTTCTTTTTAAAATCTAATTGCACTGGTTAAAATGTCCGGTAAAATGTTGAACAGAAGTGACAAGAGTGGACATTTTTGTCTTGTTCCTGATTTTACGTATATAGCATTCAGTCTTTCACCATTAAGTATGATGTTAGCTATAGATTTTTCTTAGCTGAACTTTATTAGTTTGAGGAAGTTCTCTTCTATTTCTAGTCTTTGTTTTATGTATTCATGTCTCTGCTTGGTGCAAGTATGTTTATAATTATTATATCTTCCTAATGGATTGACTCTTGGAGATTTTTGAGGTTTTTGAATATGTAGATTAATATCTTACATTAAATTTGTAACGTTTTCAACCATTAATTCATCAAGTATTTTTTCTGCTGCTTTCTGTTTCTCCTCTCCTCCCAGGACCCCTGTTAGGCACATGTTGGTGCTAAATGATGTCCCACATTTCCCTGTAGCATTCTTAATTTTTCTTCATTCTTTTATCTCTATTCTTTGGATTGCATAATTTCTTTCAATCTATCTTCATGTTTGCTGATTATTTCATCTGTTCTAATCTGCTAGTATATTCTTTATTTCATTTATTGTACTTTTCAACTTCTGTTTCTATGACTGCCTTACCCACTTAACAAACTTCTAAGCCACTGATCCAGAGATAGGGATAAGGACATTGGCCTATTTGTCTCAGAATGACACCACTGATTTATGAGATGAGCATTCAGCAGCAGTGGTAGCCTCTGGTCTTCTTGGCTTGCTTTTTCTGGAATGGAAACTTTATAAGAGAGCTCAGGCGAAAGCAATAGGTATCTCACTATTCTCAGTCTGCCATGTCTAGGTTAGAGCTTCTGTCTATGAGTTGTGGCTGACTGGAGGAAGGGAAACCCAAACTCTTGGCTGCAATCTCCTAGAATCATCCTTTGCAACACAGAGTTGGAGGGTGAGTGAGAAATGCTTATATCCTGCCCATCCAGTGAAGACATTATAGTGCTTGACTTGAAGCTGAGGGGAGAAGAATCCTGAATTTCTTGGCTACACCCACCAGGAATGAAGCTTCTGTCTTCAGTAATGCTGAGCTAGGGAATGAGAGGGAGGGACATGTTCTTTCTGAAATGCTAGAGACTCATTCTTAACTAATTTAGTCTATTTTTTTTTTTTTTT
>NW_012146078.1:1885903-1898626 GCF_000956105.1 Propithecus coquereli | reverse complement strand
CTTTTGTTTAGGGTCCTAAAGATGAATGTAGACAGAACAGCTGCTTCTTCCTTATTACAACAGGTAATATTAAGTGCCTACCAGGAATTTGACCCTCTATGATTACACTGGCAAATACATATTTCTCCAAGGAACCAGTCTGTTGAGACTGTATTTAAGAAACATATGGATTTTAATAATCTCAGGTTTATGCTGAATTAACCAACTAGGTGAAGACAGGTCTAGCATTAACTGAAATTGTCTAGAGTTATTTGCCAGGTGGTTTAGACCAGATCTCAAAGAAAGGAAGAAATACATGTCAAAAAATTCCATTTAAACCGTGTGTCCCATTGCCACACCTGTGAATACAAATGCATTATATTTTAAATGTATTATGGTACAAATCTCAAAGCCCTGAGCTTCCACTTGTATAAGTAACAAAAAACCCCCGTCTTTTTCTGGTATCTCCTTCATCAACTATTTAGGTTCTGCTGAGGAGTGTATATGTAGATAAATTAAAGTTGTTTGCTTACCATTTGGTATTTTATGATGCTTTCGCAGTGCAACATTCTAGACCCTTTGCCCTAAAGTTGTTTACTAATTTACTTAATAAATATTGATTGAATATCTACTATAAGAAATACATAATTCTAAATACTGGACATAATGAATAAACAAGATAGCAGAAGTTTCTGGTTTCCTGAAGGCAGCTTTCTAGTGTCACTGTCTTCACTGTTTTTCTGAGTCATTGATACTATTGATCTTTTGCCTCTACTGCTGCCCAATTTGGGGGGCCTTGTAATAGTAAGAGTTCTCCAGAGAAGTAGATCCAATAGGATATACAGATATAGATATATAGAAAGAGATTTACTATGAGGAATTGGCTCACACAATTATGGAGGCTGAGAAGTCCCATGATCTGCCCTCTGTAAGCCGGAGGTCTAGGAAAACTAGTGGTGTAGTCCAAGCCTGAATGGTTGAGGACCAGGGGAGCCAATGATGTAACTCTCTGTCCAAGTCTGAAGGCTCAGCAACCAGGAGAGGTGATGTCTAAGGACAGAAGATGGATGTCCTAGCTCATAAAGAGAGAGAGCAAATTTGCCCTTCTTTCATCTTTTTTTTTCTAGTTGGGTCCTGAAGGGATTGGACGATACCTGACTGCATTGGTGAAGACAGTCTTCTTTACTCAATCTACCAATTCAAATTCGAATCTCTTCTGGAAACACTCTCACAGACACACTCAGAAATAATGCTTTACCAGCTACCTAGGCATCCCTTAGCCCAGTCAAGTTGACACAGTAAAATTAAACATCTTAGGCCCCAGTGTTCATGTTGCCCATCAGCTACCTGTTGGTAGCTGTAGATCTTCTCTGGGCTGCTCATGTAGGTGGTCTTTCTCTACTCAGATCAACAGAGAAATTTCAGATGCCCCCTGGGACAAGCTCTTTCAAAGCTATTTATCAAAGAAGAGCTCTTACACCCTTCATAACACAGTTCTTTCATTAATGCCAGTGGTTCCTGACCTTGCTGTAGATCAGAATCAATTAGTGACATGTTTCAAAGATACAGATTCTCTGGTTCCACCTCATGCTTACTGAATTAGAATAATTGATGGCAGAACTCAACAATCTCTACTTAAAACCCTCAGATGACTCTGATAGAATGTGAAACACAGCCTCACATTTCACTTGGACCCACTAATCCCTTCAAATCCGAACCCTGCCACCAAGTTTCACCTACTCTAGCAAACTCATTCATGTATTTGTTTTGGCTTATTTGTTTCAAGACCCAAATTTTCTTTTCCCTCTGCCTGACCTCATATGTGGATTCTCAGTCCATCAGGAGAGTTTGAATGTTCCCAAACCCTAATTGTGGATAAGTTCAAGTTCATTCCTACAGGGCTCCATAAAATTCAAAGTTTTTGGTTTACATTTTTATGTCCCTGGGCTGAGACCAACATCCCACAATAGCTACAACTTTCTCTCAATGTTTACTAGAAATACAAAGGCTGGTGTGCTTGGAGAACAGAGAGACTCCAGAGCGGCGTGGTGTCTAAAACATGGGAAACTAAATAAATGTCATTTTTAACTCAGACAAATCACTGTTACTCATAAAATTTCTGTGGGAAAAATAACATTATTAGAGATAAAGATGAATATTAGAACATTAATCTAAGAGAAAATATCTAGATTTGGCTAACCTCACTTCTGGAAATATGAAGTTATCTAGACTGAAGGGGAAAGCATGATGGTAGTAAAATGGACTTGCTGAAACAAAGCCACTTGGACTCAAGTCCTGGCAATGACACATTCTAACAGGGTGGCCGAGATAAAATGCTTGGACTCTAAGGTCTAGTTTCCCCTCGCTAGAACAGAAATGCCGCAGTACCTACATTATAGAGTTAATCTGAATATTAAGACAACGCAAAGTAAGCACTTACTACAGTACTTCACACTTTGTAAAGATTCAAGAAAGTATTAACTGTTATTAATATAATTCTTATTGGCATTATTTTCATTATCAGGAGTAAATATATGGAGTTGGGAGGGTAGGACTTCTTCTGGGATTATGGTATATGCCAACAAGCATTGTCTTTCAATGGTCATTATGTAAGAGTTATCGTAAATCTTTTTCTCTTTTTTTGGCAGGGAATCAAGGAAGAATTTTCTCACAGTCGCTCAGGTCGTCATGAAGAGGCCTGTTCCTTCAAAGTAAAAAATTTTCACCTTCTTATGATTTAAATATCAATCACATTTATATTCACAAAATATGTACAATTACTGAAGACTACATTTGACAAGCTATTTCTGGTTCAATTTGAGCATCTCAAAATTTTACTAAATATTACCGGGATTAACATTCTGAAAACTTTTCTGTAGACAAAAAAAAGTCCTTTGACAAGTTCTGTTTTCAAAAGTTACTTTCTAAATAAATTGTATACAAATTAACATAAGGGACAATTTTAAATTAAAATTTAAACTGAGGCTATGAAAGCATATAACTGTGGATACAACACACGTGAGACTTTCTAAAATTATAAATAATGAATAACTTTAATGGAAATAAAAATGAAAATAATACCATCAATGTAATGATGTGACTTCACTTACAAGGCTTATAAGAGAATTAGTCCATCTGACCCTTATCTATATCTAATTTTAAAATATTTTTGGAAGTTATCACTTATCCATTACTCAACATCTATTTAAAAAGAGACTTTATAGAACACACATTAGGCTGAAGGAACATGCAATATAGGTTAACAGAATATGGTATACTTTTTTCTTTTTACCTTGAATCAATTTTTTAATAAGAATAAGAGTTTGTAATAAAATTTTGAACATATTTGCTATAGCTAAGTATTTGATTTGCATCAAATACTTGGTAGCAAAAGGTAGCAAAAGGATACGTTGATACTACAAAGAAAAAACAATATTGTAAATGTATAGTTAATACAATTAAAACTTAAATATTTAGGTTTTTAAAATAAAACTACTTGCAAGTTGTATGCCCTAATATAAACAGTTGGTTTGCAAGAAAGTCCCCTTATAAAACATGTATTAATTATTTCTAGATGACTATAACTTAAAAGCTTAGGATTTCCTCCCAGCAGTAGCTCCAGAATTTCTATTATAAGAAAATGCTAAGATTTGGTTTTCTGGAAGGGAAAGAAAAAAATATATCGTCACAGAGTGGACATTTAGCAACCCCATTGTTGTGACTCAGCTTTCTGTTTGCAATGGCTTGGACAAACAAATGGTTATGTGGTCACACTGGGGGAGGAGGTAGTGAGGAAATATCTTCCTTTGTGCCATTGTAGATCCCTATTACAACAACAAAATTGACTTCAGTTACTTCAACCATCAAAGAAAGAAATAATAAACTATAGTTCTTTCACATCTCAAGTTATAAGCTCTGTGCTTTTTGATAATCAAAGCTTAACATATCAAATGCAATAGGATGCAAATCAAATGAATAATAAAAATTAAGACTAACAATCTGAGATTTTCCTACATTGTACTTTTGAATCTATACTATAATTTTTGTACATTTTGTGGATACCTGTAATTTTAAATGTATTTCAATATGGGAAATAATAATTCTACTGTGAGACATAAAAAAGAACATTAAACAAAGACTTTAGTTAATGAACATCATGTAGAGTCAGCCACAGGGGAATTGTGATAATGAAAATGGTCATATATTATGAGAATTATTATTCTATTGAATGACAAGTTCCCTTCTGGTACAGAAAAATCCTTTAAAGAATATAATGAGCTGTGTAATTCTTGTCTATGTTTTTATTTGCAGTTCAAAGAGTTAATTTTTACCTAGTAAAAAAAACAATATGAACAGAGAATTTCCTGATGGCTTTCAAACTCTTTCTTCATGTTTTTCTTTCTTAAAACCTTAATTAAGGAGATACTAGTTCCATTTGTCTAACATCTTAGCACAGAACATTAGGGATGTAAACAATCATCCTCCTCTGGATTTTTTTGCCTTGGAAAAGTAAATGTATACACAGTTCAATTCTATGTAATGAATTTCTAAGTTGCTTGGACAGATTTGCTACTCCTCTATTTTCTGTTATAAAAATCTAAGTGACTCACTGTCCTACAGTTTACCCCAAAAATAAAAGACTACAATGAAGGCCCCTAATGAGATGGAAAATCAAAATGAATGTATATGATTCTTCCCTTGTTCCATAAATCCTCAAAGGCAATATGAATAAATTTAACAAATAAAATTATTATTAAAAGGAAAACTAGGCTTACAATCTAGTCCTGATGGGATATGCAGAAGGAATATGAATCATATTGCACAGGGCTTAAGTTAGTAAAATGTTAGGTTGATAGATGTTTATGGAAAATGTATGTGCTTCTTCATAAGGAAAAGCACATATAAGCTTTCATTACATCCACAATCTACTTGAGTAATGTTTCCTTCACTTGATGTGTAATCATACAAAGTGGGAAAATATGTAATGCTGGAATCCAAATTTTTGATTGTTAGTTTCACTCAAAATATTCAGACACTGTTTTGTAAGTTACTCTGTAGTAAATGCCTATGGTAAACACAATTGATCACCGCTGAGATTTATCTCTATTACTGCCCTGTTAAGGTGCATACCCACTTTATTTACGTGTAATAACCCACCTCCCAGATAAAAGCACATTGTTCAACTGTTCCAACATCCGACTTGACTATTTTCAGCCTTTGGCTCACTTTTGTACTTTTGACTTAGTAGAATAAAGATGAAGAGATTGGTTCTGGTACAGATCAGGTTCTCATTAGAATGAATTGAGTTCTTTAATCAAGAACATATTTTTTATAAGAAATTAAAACCAATGTTTGGATATTTCCTGATTCTCTAATGATTTGTTTTTCTCTTTGTAAAGTAGCCTTAAGCCAAAGTGAAGTTGAAGTTGGGGGAAAAAAGTTATGCAATCCAGAAGTTTGTTGACAAAACTTTTTTGATGTCTTCCAATTTATAATGGAAAGTGAACTTCCCAGAATAGTATGAAAAGCAAGTGAATCACATTATTCTTAGTCAAAAATTTAAATGCAAAACAGTTCAGAAAATCTCCTTGCTTAAGATTTGAGCCTTTGTACCAAATTCTTACTTTACGAGAAGTTTATTCTATAAGAAAAACAAGTATCAGTATACCTAACTATGAAAGTACTAAATAGAGACGGTAAAGTTATTATCCATAGTAAGAAAAACTCAAGTCCAAACTTAGTGAATTCATCTTTTATGTACCTTTCCATACTCAAAGTAAATTGATTTTATAATTAAAGTCTTTGGCTATAACCAGGGGTGGAATTAAAACAGGTAATGCTTCTGGATCTTTTCTCTTTCAAAATCCTGTTTCCTGTAACTGAATGATCTGGAGTAGCCTAAAAATCTGAGACTAGCTTGTGCTCTGTCTTCCCCCCCAAAGGAGAGTAGTGGTAGTTATTTAACTTATTTTAATCAGTTTTTTATTTATTTTTTAAATCAGTTCTTCTGTTTTATTGCAACACTGTAATTTTTTAAATTATTTGGGTAACAATAAACACACATCTTCTAAAAGATTTTTCTGGTAAAAACAATTGTTTAGCTAAATTTCCTTCAAATTAAGAACTTTTGCTCTGCAAAAGACATGTCAAGAGAATAAAAAGACAAAGCAAAGACTGGGAGAAAATATTCGCAAAAGACACATATGTTTAAAGACTGTTGTCCAAAATGTACAAAGAACTATTAAAACTCAACAATAAGAAAATAAACAACCAGATTAAAAATGGGCAAAGAGCTAAACATAATACCTCCCTATAGATACACAGGTGGCAGATAAGCATATTAAAAGATATTCAACATCATCCGTTACTAGGGAATTGCAAGTTAAACCAACAATGAGATATAATACAACTACATACCTATTAGAATGGCCCAAATCCACAACACTGACAACACCAAATACTGACAAAGCTATGAAGCAACAGGAACTCTCATTCATACCTGATGGGAATGCAAAATGGTATAGCCACCTTAAGAAGACAGTTTGGCAGTTTCTTACAAAATTAAATATACTCCAACCATATAATCCAGCAATCACACTTTTTGGTATTTACCAAAATGATTGAAAATGTATGGCCACTCAACAACCTGCACACGAATGTTTATAGCAGCTTTATTCATGATTTCAAAACTTGGGAATAAACAAGATTTCCTTCAGTAGGCAAATGGATAAATAAACTGTGGTACATACAGACAATGGAATATTCAGTGCAAAAAAGAAACGAGCTACCAAACCATGAAAAGACGCAGAAGAAAATGTAATGCATATTGCTAAATGAAAGCAGCCAATCGGAAAAAAGCTACTTACTGTGTGATTCCAACTATATGACATCCTAGAAAATGCAAAACTATGGAGATAGTAAAAAGATTAGCGATTTCCAGAGATTGGGAGAGGAAGGGATGTATAGGTAAGACAGGATTTTTAGGGCAGTGAAACTACTTATTTTTTATGACACTACAATGATGGATACCATTCATTATATATTTGTAAAAAGGCATGGAATGTATACCACCAAGAGTATACATATGTAAACTATAGACTTTGGATGATAATTATGTCTCAATGTAGATTCATCAATTTTAACAAACGTACCCCTACTCTGCTGGGATATGTTGATAGTGAGGGAGGTTGTAGGGGTGCCGAGGGGGTATGTGGAAACATTGTACTTCTTTTTGATTTTATTATGAACCTAAAACTGTTCAAAATATAAAGCTTATTAACTTTTTATAAAATAATTGTTTAAAATATATTTTTCTGTGAGTTTTCAAGGTTATGTCCCCTTTCAATTATGTTTCACTATTGTAAAGTCACTTTTTGCCCTCTTTATCTCTCTAAGCATTGTATGGGGAGAGATTTATCAAAGTCTTCTATTTGCAAAAAGCAAGAGCAGTAAAGTTCAATATTCTTTAACTCTTTGTTTTGATGCTTATAGCTTTTCCCTGTTAGACTTTATATAAAGATACTGCTCTGCATAACAACTAGCTCCATCTGTGAGAGCAGTTTGACATTCATTTAGGTCATAGCTGCTCAAGACTCATCTACTCCTCTTTTGCCCATGCTAGATAGCCATCTAAACACTTTTTGGTTTTTGTCTTCTCTTTTTTTCCTAAAAGATTCCAGACATCTCCCCATTGAAAGCATCTGTTACTTCCAGAAATCTGTGAATTATTTTTCCATTTATAGTTAAGAATCATAGCTATTAATATATAATGCCTTCATCCATTCTTTTATTCTTCTTATTTTTGTCCTTAAAATTTGTATTGTTTGAATAACTATTGGAGTGGGTGCAAGCCTCTGGTTATTGCTGGCTAATAAGTACCAAGTTTTCTCTCTGGCCAACTCAGTCCCTGCACACTGGATTTATATTCAGAGAGTGGACATGAGTTAAATCCATTTTTGACTGTCTTTGTTGGTGTTATTTTTTTTTTTTTTCTCATTCTGATTCAGAACCTTTTGTGAATATATACTGACACCAATTTATCTGCTACTCTAGATCAATTCAATGATGTCTCTGCAGTCCTTGGCCACTTGCCTTACTTCTTGGCCAGAGCAGCTCTAGTAGAAGGACTATGTTGTTCCCAGAGTTGTACCAACACCACAGGGAGAAGCACCCTTTGCTTGGTGCCAATTGACAAGGGACCCCTATGCCTGCACGGTGGCTAGCTTATGCCCAGTGAAGTTTGGGTTTCCCTGGTAACTTACTAGAGAATTCCCCAGGTTAAACAAAGCAGTGGGATGGGGTTTTAACACCCTGAGGGGAAGGCTATGAACAAGAAATAGAAGGAAGGGTGGAAAAAATTCAGCAAATAAGTTGCTCCCTCTCCTTCTCCAGCTAACGTTTCCAGACTCAAGGGGTTTCATGTGGGCTCTCTGTGTATGTCCCATGTAACTAAGCAACAAAATGGGTCTTGAGGCAAAGCTGTGGCCAGCTCTGAAAAGCACCATCTTGTGTTTGCTCTTCTGCCTTCCCTGTTTCATTTTTCTTTATCCTTGATGTTGCTTCCCTCTGGGATTGTATCTCCCAATACAACATTAACCTCTTAGTTTTTGCCCTAGGCTCTGTTTTTGAAGAAATCAAGATTAGGACAGAGCGAAAATGTATGCATGTGTGTGCATTTGTGTGTGTGTGAGTGAGTGTGTGTGTGTGTTTGTGATCCCAAACTGTGTTTCTCATAGTATCCTGTTTCAACATGTAGTCAGTATAACTCCTGACTGGGTTTTATCATATATGTTCTTTTAGCACAAGCATACAGTGCTACTGCAAATATTACTTTCTGTAATTTCCATGGGTGTTTTAATGCGTAACTTAGAAAGGATAGCTATGGAACCTCTAATTTACTATTATTTTATACTGTTGAATGAACAGTTTATTTTAGCACTTAGGCATTAAACAGATTGACATTCCTCTAATCAAGTAGAAATTTTGGTTAGAAAAATTTATTTAAAAAAACACAAAAGAGAGAATAAATACAATAGAAAATGTGAGGTTTTCTTTGCTTGTTTATTCTTCTTTCACAGAATGTTGACTATTGTTTTGACCATTGAAACTGAATTCCATAAGCGAATTTGTTTTTGTTCTCATTCCTATAGGAGTTTGATATGTTGGAAGTGATTTGCATTCTAGTTTGGAACAGAAAATAAAACAGAAATTTTGGTTTTCTATTGTCAGATAATAACTTAAAATTGGGTAACTGAAAGTAAATTTTCAATGTAAATTTAAATTCCTGCCTAACAAATAAATAAGCATGAATATATTTTTGACATTTATTACAATGACTTTGCCAGGTGGCCTATTACTCTTAATTCCAAGTGGCAGAGAATGAATAATGCTCACTTAAAGATTCTCATCTTCTTCTTGGGTACACTGCTAGTTCGTTTTTTTAGCTCATTCATTTATGTTGGCTTCTGAGGTTTGGCCAATGGAATCTGGTTGGAAGTGACATATATGCCATTTGTAACCTATAAAATCTCCCCTCCATGGGTGGACCTCCATGCTTTCCCTCCTCACCTGCCAGTCATCAAGGTTTAGAGGATTCATCAAGTGAGGGACTCTGAACCCTTAAGTAATGGAGAATTATTAGACAGAAAGCACCAAGGGTCCAAAAGGATTGGTGGAGCAGATTCCCCAATCTTCCTACCCCCAACTGTATTGAAATATGTACTAAATAAGAAACGTCCTTTTGTTTTGTTAAGACATTGGAATTTTGAGGTTTGCTACCGTAGTCAGATATTTTAACTTATTTATTTGGCAATCAATAGTTATATTGTAGCATGATAGATATTTCAAATATTAAAGAAAAGTATATTTGCATTGATATCATAATAATCACTGTTAATACAATTCATTATAGAAAATGCTAATTAGAAATCTATTTATGAAGTTGTATTATGTATTTAGTAACTATAATTAATTTTTATTGTCTATGTATAATAAATTTAAAAATACTTTGATCTCAATATAAATTGAAAAAGTTACTGCTCAAAACTCACATATATCAGAAAGAATAAAGTCATTATCATGAAAGATTTAAAACATCTTTGAAATCTATTTTGATTACATATTTATGTAATCATCTTTTATTCTTAAAATTTGAGTGAATGATACTATCCAGTCATGAAACAGAAAAACTAAAATAAAAGATAATTTTCAATAATTAAATGATAATGTTACAGTAAATGCTTATACTAAATCAATTATTTTAAATGTAAGAAGAGGTATATATGTTTTTATTTACATAGAAATAGTTTCTTCCCATTGTCATTTAATATGCACTTAATAAAATACACAAAAAGCTTTAGAGCTTATGTTTCAAAATAATAAACTGGGCACAAACCACAGCCTCCTCTTTTTATCTCAAATTTTTAGACATGATTTTTAAAAAGATATTTTGAAATTACCCAACCTATGAGAAATTCAGGAAGAATAATTTCATAAAATAAGAGATCATAAAATTATCCTGGGAAGACTGAAATTATATCAGACTTGTATTGAAAATGAAAAACACAGCCCAAAATAAAAGAAATAGAGTAATTCTTACACCAATTTGAGATTGCTATAAGAGGTGAAAGATAAAAGAACATGCAGACAAAGGAGAAAGCAATAGGTTAATCAGTTCAGGTACAGAGTGAGGTGCAGCTAAGTGGACGGATTTTTGCACCTTTTTTCCCCCACTCCTTCGGACAAGCTGGCCACCCCAAGTAGAGATAGCTTATGTAGCAGTTTAGTTAAGGATGAGAGAGTAGTTTGCAGATTCTGGGAGACATAAAGCCCCCATATCCAGAAATATAGCAGGTCTTCTGCATTCCCTTTGTTCACTGAAAACAGCCTTCCCCCGACTACATAGCTACTCCTGACTTCAAACATTGTGCATAAAAACACAATACAGAAAGATACAGTATAGAATATAACAAAGAATACCACTGAGAAAGAAAATCTCATACTCAAGAGACAATCAACTCAACAGATGGAAGAACTTACCTCTGAGGAAGCAGAGTACAGAGGACATAGAGTAAGGAAAATGTAACTTCAGAATAACTTTCATTTTAATCCTCTGAAAGATGCTGGCAGAATGAAATAGACATAAAAAGTCACAAAAATTAAAATTTTAATAATTTAAATTATGTTCTTAACGAACAAAATGAAAGAATCTGCAGAGAGAAAGAGCCAATCAGTAAGCTATAAATTTAAGCAAAAGTATTCTCCCAGAAAACAAAACAAATGTTTGGAAAGGCAAGACTTTGACTAAAACCTAGCAGTTCCAACATCTAATTAGATTTTGAGAATGTGAAAATGAAAAACATTCATAATGATTTGTAGAACAGAAAAGATAGGATTCTGTAATATTGATCAGCATATAGAGCTTCAGGCATAAGAAACACAATCCAATTTTAACAAAAGTAATTTTAGAAAAAATGTGTTCAATATACTTGTAGTGAAACTAATTTTCTATGGAAAACATCATTTTATTTATATAGACATAGTATATTCTATGCTGGAATTTAATAGAGATCTCATGAGTTTTGAGTAACAGGAATAATCTTTTAGTCTTGAAACAGCCTAAAGTGATAGCCAAAAAGAAATGTGTTGTTATCAAGAAATAATGACACATAATAAGATTTTATTAAATATATGTTTAACTATAAAGTGTAAAAGAAATAACCCCACTGTATCACTAATTGTCTATTTTCCCATGACTTGCTATTTTTGTTATGAAAATGACAAGTGGGATATGAAATTTGAATCTCTTCTGATATTTTATTGCCATGATTTGTCATTGGGAGTCTCTTTGGGGCTCATACATAAAATTAAAACATGACAGAAAAAATTTTGACCATTGAACGTGCCATGAATTTGAATACTACACTCTCAAATACAGAAAAATGCCAGTGATGTCAACATATAAAATGTGATGGTGGGGAAGAGAATAGATGGAAGTAAAAGTATGCTTTCTTCTTCCTTCCCTAGGAGGATAATAGATGGTGATAATTCAATAGTTTGTTACAAAAGCAGGTTTAAACAGATGTAATAAATGTGTAAGAGAAACTATTAGAATAGGAGTAGAGACATAATTTAAAAGCAGTAGAATAAAATGAATGGAAAAAAGCATGATGACCACAAAGGGTAAGAAACCACAAAGGGGTAGGGAACTTGAAATATATAAAAAATAAAATAATAGAGAAGATATAGGGTCACACAAGTCAATAATTGTAATTAATATAAATAAAAATTTACCTGAAATTTATCTGTTAAAAGACAGAGCCAAGAATAGGCTAAAAAACAACTCACAACATATCGTTTACATAGACAAACTTACAATGAAAAAGGGGGAAAAAAGGATATTTAAAGAGATATGAATATTATTGTATTGGTCAGGGTTCTCCAGAGAGAAACAGAGCTGTCTTTACCTAATATCAAAACTCAAAACAATGGCAATTTAAAAGTATAGGTCTGGTGCCAGAAGAGAATATACCAATGGAACATACTTGGTGTAGGTGGTGTTTAAAATAAGTATTGGAAGGATAACTACTTAATAAATCACCCCCAAAAAACTGAAAATTTATTTTTTGTAAAACAAAAAAATTTCCAATGCACATCATTGGATAAAGTCTAAGTAAATTCCTAAATGTATTGTTCAGAAAAATATAGAATATGCTCATACCTTTGATATCTGGAGAGCTTTTTTAA
>NW_012146078.1:1881855-1884752 GCF_000956105.1 Propithecus coquereli | reverse complement strand
TATTGTATAATTAAAAATTAATTTGGAATATAAAGTATATGAGTGAAGAAGAGGATCAAATTATTAATTTCCTTGTGGCATGTGTATATCTCATGATGCCTGTCCTGATAACATAGCATTCATATGAGAATTAATTAATATGAAACATAAAATGTTATAAAATGCAGAATATAAAAGAAATTCTATATTTTATTGAAGTATTTTTTTTACTTCAGGCAGTATGGCTTTCAACATTGCCAGGATATAATGAAATCTGTGCCAACAGGAATATTAATGACTATTAAGCTATCAGAAAATGCCTGAACCTAAGAAAAAAATTTTCTTCTCCATCACTTTTCCTTTCAGAGCCAAATGAATAGGGATCTTCTGATAAAACAGACCTATGAAGAAACAGTCTGTGCGTGGTTTGGAAATAGGAACGTAGACTTGCATGGGAAGCAAGTAAGTTTGATATAAATTATGGTTCCATTATTATAATTTTTTAAGTAAGCATTTTTTGGAGGAGAACAAAAAGAAAAATTATAGGGGAAAGTGAAAGTTTGAAGAAAGTTATGGCTTGCTGTATTAATACAGGAATTGGCTATGGGTATCATGGTCATAGTGAGTCAAGCTGAAATACATGAGAATTGTAGGTTTCAAAGCTAGAAAAGGTCATCCATGCAATCTGGCCAAACCCATATATCCTACTGCTAGAAATTATTTATCTACAAATAACATGTTATATGGCTTTATCAAAATTATAGTTATAAAGCAGAGGTGTTATAAAAAACCATAATCTTCATGCTGTATTCTAATGAATTACCTCACTATAGTTTAAGGAAAGCACATACTGGTAGGTATGTTTCTATTTATCTTGATCACTTACAATGACTTTTTTCAATGACATACTCAAATACTATTATATCTGGTGGAATCTCATGTTTCCTTCCAGAAGACTTAGAGGTAACTGGCCCAACTATTCCATAGTCAACCCAAATCTAGTTTTTTTCCCATAAGTTCTATAACTCAATGAAAGATGTTACTACCTTTCTCATTGTCCAAGATCAACTAAAGGGATATACCAGTAATATTTCTTTCACACTCCCCCACTTGCAGTCAATAACAAAGCCTAGTACATTTTCCCCAAAGTTTTCCCTAAATATTCTTCACATTCACCTATACTTCGCATTCTTCACTCTCTCTCATCATTTGAAAAATACAGGAAAAAAGAGACAAATCACAAATACATAACTTGGTAAATTTTCACGTCATGATGAACACACAAAATGAGCTAGTGGAGGAGGAGCCAAGATGGTGGACGAGAAAAGCCGCCAGTCAGAATGTCTCTGCAAAAAAGACGAATTTTAGAAGAAAGAGAAAAAAATAAACTAGCAGAGAAACATAGATCGGGTGAGGGTCAGAAGGAAGGGTGCCTGAAACTACAGGAGACTCCACGGGAAGATGTCGCGGAGGAGAACTGGAAGGAGAAATGTCCCGAGAGGCTTGGAGACCAGCAACAAGGGTAGGTGGAGCGGTTAACTTCCCCCTCCCTTGCATCTCGGACTGCTGGTGGCTCCTGAACGGCTGGAGAGAGCTGCCCACACCAGCCCAGAGACGGCTGCCGCCAGTGAACAGTGGCCTCTTGCGGACTCAGCTTCGGGCTCCCAGCCCCTTCGGGGCACCTTCCCGGGCGCACACCCAAGCCTAGTGGCAGACGCCATAGTGCTAAATTCTCTCCTTCCCCCTCCCTACCCATGCGTGCCCAGAGAGACAATTTAGCCATCAGACAAAGGCATCTCCAAGGAACGGGACCTTTCCTTTTGGGGCCCTGCAGCAGACTGAGGGGTACTCAGACTGCGAGTTCCCTACCCGCCAGCCCTCCCAGGTGCTACTTGCCTGGGGACTCCAGGAGAGTGGGGCAAATCCCGAGGTGGAGGGAAATCGATCCAGCTTGGGCATCCTGTAGATGATTCAAGACCAGTGCCTCTCCCCCTGGCAGGGTCAGGGATTGATCTCCAGGGTCCAGGGGTCAGGCCTGCGAACCAGACCCCGTACACCCAGGTCACAATCGCACTGCCCTGGGGCACAGAGGAGAGATCTGTGAAAGAGCCTACTGAGGAGTGTGTGCCTTCAGGGGCAGATCAGCGTACCTGACCGGCAACCCTCTTCCTAAAAGAGGGCTGTGCACCCAGCTCAGGCTATGATCCTGGGTAGGGAACCTCCCAGCCCACGTCACAGCCAGGAGAGATCCATCGGCCTGAGGCCCTGCTTGCTGGCAGAGGCCTGGGAGAGGACATGGAGAGGGGGAGACTGGAGGGGAGCGAGACTTGCTCCAGAGTGTGAGTCTTGGACAGCCCCAGCCCCCAAGCCCAGACTTTCAGCTGAGTGGAGCCATTTCAGCCCCTCCCGGCAGCTCTGCACAGAAACAAAGAGCAGAACTTTGACCCCTGCTAACAGCAGCTATGGAGCCTGAAGGCAGGCTTATCCAACCCAGCCCGACCCAGACTCATTCCTCCCACTGAGGTGGAGAATAAGGACACACCTGGAAATCCCGGGGCCCCACCCACCACCCGAGGCACAAGAGGGCCTCTCTAGAGGAATAAGAGCTAGCTACAGGACCCAAAAACAGCATCGCAGCTCGCTCCTCCCTGAAAGTGCTACCTACTGACAGGGAGGTCATCCTAAACACCCTTTTACTGCATCTACTGATTCATCATAAAGGGTGTGGTCGAATCTCACCCACAAACACCACCTACTGGTTCAGAGACTAAACAGGGCATGTCATTATCCAAACGAAAATTTAAAGGCAAGAAGGAACAACTGATCCAGATGGGAAGGAACCAGCAAAAGAACTCCAGAAGTATGAAGACTCAAACGGAAAGCACACCCCCAAAGAAGAACAATGGCTCCCCAGTAAT
>NW_012146078.1:1878900-1879675 GCF_000956105.1 Propithecus coquereli | reverse complement strand
GTTATCAGCCCTTTATCGGATTTGTAGCATGCAAAAATTTTAAGAAATTGAATTTTAACAGCACCACAGACTTCCCTTCACTCACACCATCAGTACTACCCCCTCTCAGGGTTAAAACTATTATAATTTATAACACCAATAAGTAGTTTGGCCTGTTTTGAACTTTCTATAAATGGAATCATATAGTATCTATCCTTTTATGCCTGGCTCCTTTGGCTTGGCATTAGACTTGTGAGATACATCTTCACAGTCATAGTCATTCATTCTCATTACTGTGTAGTATTTCCTTCCATTGATATAACATATTTACCCTTTCTATTCTTGATGGAGATTTCAATTGTTTTCAGTTTGGAGCTATAACAAATAATAATGTGAACAGTCTTAAGTATTTTTTAACAAACGTGTGCATGCATTCCTCTTAGGTATATGCCTAAGACATTGGTATGGATATATTAACCTTTAGTATACAATAAAGAGTTATATAAAGTGATTGTGTTGAGAATTTGAATTAATGTACGTGAAAAAACAACATTAATAACATCTGTATTTTTAAATTTAGTCATTCTGGAAGGTGTTAAATCTCATTGTGGTTTTAATTTGAATTTCTCTGATGAATAATAATGTTGAAAACTTTTTTCATGTATATTACCTATGTAAATATCTTATTTTGTGAAGCACCCATAAATTATTTTTCTATTGGATTATCTTTTTAGGATGTATACCATATATTGGTATTTATTGGTATTATATAACTGGAAATTAAATGTGTGTATAT
>NW_012146078.1:1872561-1877495 GCF_000956105.1 Propithecus coquereli | reverse complement strand
TAGTAAACCCTTGTCACATGAGTAGTTTGCAAATATTTTCTCCCATTCTAAGAATTGTCTCTTCACTTTGTTGATTGTTTCCTTTTCTGTGCACAAGCTTGTTAGCTCTACATGAACCCATCTGTACAATTTTGCTTTGGTTGCCTGCACTTTGTGGGTATTACTCAAGAAGTTTTTGTCCAGAGCAATGTCCTGAAACACTTCCCAATGTTTTCTTTTAGTAGTTTCATGGCTTCAAATCTTAGATTTAATTCTACAATCCATTTTGATTTGAGTTTTGTACATGGCTAGAGATAAGAGTCTAGTATCAGTATTCTACATATGAATATCCAGTTTTCCCAGGACCATTTAATGAAGAAACTGTCCTTTACCCACTGTATATCCTTAGCACCTTTTTTGAAGATAAGTTCACTATAGATATGTGGATTTATTTCTGGGTTCTGTATTCTGTTCCATTAGTCTATGTGTCTGTTTTTATGCCAGTACCATGCTTTTTTGGTTACTACAGCTCTGTAGTATAATTTGAAGTCAGGTTTTGTGATTCCTTCAATTTTATTCTTTTTGTTCAAGATGGCTTTGGCTATTCTGGATCTTCTGTGGTTCCATATAAATTTTAGGATTTTTTTTCTGTTTCTGTGAAGAATGTCATTGGTATTTTGATAGGGATTGCATTGAATCTGTAAATCGCTTTGGGTAGTATGGATATTTTAACAATACTGATTCTTCCAATCCATGAATGTGGAATACCTGTCCATTTTATGTGTGTGTCCTCTTCAATTTCTTTCATCAATGTTTTATAGTTTTCATTATAAAGATCTTTCACTTCTTTGATAAAGGTTATTCTTAGAAATTTCATTTTATTTGTAGCTATTGTAAATGGGATGACTTTCTTGATTTCCTTTTGTTTGTTCGCTATTAGCATATAGAAATGCTACTGATTTTTGTATGTTGATTTTGTATCCTACAACTTTACTAAATTTGCTTATTATTTCTAATATTTTTTTGTGAAGTCTTTAGGCTTCTCTAGATATAAGATCATATCATCTGCAAACAAGGATAATTTGACTTCTTCCTTCCCAATATGGATGCCCTTTATTTGTTTGTTTTGTCTGATTGCTCTAGCTAAAACTTCTAGTACTATGTTCAGTAACTGGTGAAAGTGGGCATCCTTGTCTTGTTCCAGATCTTGGAAATCTTTCAGCTTTCCCCCATTCAGTGTGATACTAGTTGTGGGTTTGTCGTATATGACTTTTATCGTGAAGAGGTAAGCTACTTCTATACCATACTTAGCTTTTTAAGAGTTTTCATCATGAGGGGATGTTGAATTTTATTGAATGCTTTTTCAGCATCAACTGTAATTATCATATGGTTTTTGTCTTTCATTCTGTTAATATGCAACCACCCTTGTATCCCTGGGATGAATCCCCCTTGATCATGATGAATAATATCTTTAATGTGCTCTTGAAATTGGTTTGCTAGTATTTTGTTGAGGATTTTTGTACCTACATTCATCAGAGATATTGGCCTATAGTTTTCATTATTTGTTGTGTCTGTCTCTAGTTTTGGTATTAGGGTGATATAGGCCTCATAGAATGAATCTGGGAGTATTCCCTCCTTCTCAATTATCTGGAATAGTTTAAGTAGGATTGGTATTAGATATTTGAATGCTTTGTAGAATTCAACAGTGAAGTCACTGGGTCCTGGGTTTTTCTTTGAGGGGAGACATTGTATTACTGCTTCTATCTTGTTATTTGTTATTGGTTTATTCAGGTTTTGGATTTCTTCCTGGTTGAATTTTAGTAGATTGTGCATGTCTAGGAATTTATCCATTTCTTCCAGGTTTTCCAATTTATTGGCATACAGTTGCTCATAGTAGTCTCTAATCATCTTTTGAATTTCTGCAGTATCAGTTGTCTCTTTCTTATCTGTATTTTTTTATTTGGTGTTTCTCTCTTTTTTTCTTAGTCTGGCTAAAGGTTTGTCAATTTTGTTTATTTTTTAAAAAAACCAACTTTTCATTTTGTTGACCATTGTATTTTTTATGGTTTCAATTGTATTTATTTATGCTCTGATCTTTATTTCTTCTCTACTACTAATTTAGGGTTTGGTTTGCTCTCATTTTTCTAGAGCATGATTAGGTGGTTTATTTGAAGCTTTTCTACTTTTTTGATGTAGGAACTTATTGCTATAACTTTCCTCTTATTAATGCTTTTGCTATATCCTATATCTATGATATGTTGTGTTTTTATTTCAAGAATTTTTTTAATTTCCTTCTTAATCTCTTCATTGGCCCACTGGTAACTCAAGAACATATTGTTTAGTTTCTATGTAGTTTCCAATGTTTCTCTTGCTATTGATTACTAGTTTTATTCCATTGTGGTCAGAGAAAGCATTTGCTATAATTTCAATGTTTTGAGTTTTTTAAGATGTGTTTTATGGCCTAATATATGGTCTATTGTTGAGAAAGATCTGTGAACTCAGGAGAAGAATGTATAATCTGTAGCTGTTGGATCTAATGTTCTATAAATATCAATTAGGTCCATTTAGTCTATAGTGCAGATAAAGTCCAATGTTTCTTTTGATTGTTGTTGATTTTCTGTCTGGATGATCTGTCTAATGCTGAAAGTGGAGTGTTGAGGTATCTAACAATTATTGTATTGAGGTTTATCTCTCACTTTAGCTCTGATAATATTTGCTTTATGTATTTGGTTGCTCCAGTTTTAGGTGCATACATATTTAGAACTATGATATCCTCTTGCTTAATTGACTCCTTTATCATTATATAATGACTTTCTTTGTCTCTTTCACAGTTTTTTTTTTCTCAAAATCTATTTTATCTCATAGAAATATAGCTACTCTTGCTCTTTTTGTGGGTAACCATTGCATGGAATATCTTTTTCCATTCCTTTATTTTCAGTCTATGTGTGTCTTTATAGGTGAAGTGTGTTTCTTGTAGAGACAACATATAGTTGGGTCTTTTCTTTTTTTGTAATTCACTCAGCCACTCTAAGTCTTTTGATTGGAGAGTTTAGTCCGTTCACATTCAATTTTATTATTAATAGGCAAGGACTTACTACTGCCATGCTGTTATTTGATTTCTTGTTGTTTTGAAGTCCTCTCTTTCTTCCTTCCTTACTGTCTTCCTTTGTTAAAAGTGATTTCCTCTGGTAGTGTGTTTTGATTTCATGCTTTTTATTTTTTTATATCTGTTGTAGGTTTTTTGTTTTGAAGTTATTAATACTAGAAGGCTTGCAAAAAACATTTTATAACCAATTATTTTAAACATATGACAACTTTGCTTATAAACGAACAAGCAAAGAATAATCTAAACAGATATTCTACACTTTAACTTCAACCTGCCCTCCCACTTTTTAATTTTTTTGTTGTTTCCATCTATGTCTTTTTATATTATCTCTCAAAATGTTGTTTTCATTATTTTTGATAGTTATTTTAGTCTTCTTACTCAAGATATAAGTGGTTTATACACTGCAGTTCCAGCAACAGAGTATTCTGTATTTGTGTCATTACTGTTACCAGTGAGTTTTATACCTTCAGAAGATTTCTTGTTATTTATTAACGTCCTTGTCTTTCAGATTGAAGAACTCGTTTTACCATTTAGTGTAGGACAGATCTGGTGTTGATGAAATCCTTCAGCTTTTGTTTATCTGGGAAAGTATTTCTCCTTCATGTTTGAAGGAAAGTTTTGTAGGATACAATATTCTAGCATTAAGTTTTTGTTTTGTTTTGTTTTGTTTTTAGCACTTTTAATATGTCATGCTCCTCGTTCCTGGCCTGTAAAGTTCCCACTGAGAAGTCTGCTGCCAGATGTATTGGAGCACATTTATATGTTATTTTTTTTTTCTTTTTCTTGCTTCCCTTAAGATCTTTCCTTTATCCATAACCTTTGGAAGCTTGATTATTAAATGCCTTGAGTTAATCTTGTTTGGAATAAATCTACTTTGGGTTCTGTGATCTTCTTGTACCTAGCATTGCTTTGACTGGGGAGGGGTGGTATAGGCCATGCAAGACTGTCTTTTCTGCCCTCTTCAGTGCCTCTTTCTTGATATAATTTTAAACTCAGGTAATACGATCACTCACCTTATTTCAGTTCTTCTGTAGGTGCTTCTTTGCATGGATAGTTGTTGAATTTGGTGTTTGTGTAGAGCAATGATCAATGGAGGTTTCTCTTTGGCCATCTTGCTCTTAAGGATGTCTTCTAGTGCCAAATTTTTAAACTTTAATGTAGTCTAATGCATTTCTGTTGTTGTTATAGTGAGCACTTTTTTGTGACTTTTGAAATATATCTTTGCCTACCTCAAAGCAAAGAGAATATTCTCTTATATTGCTTTTAGAATTTTTAATGTTTTTCTTGAATTCAGATGTATAAAACCATCTGAAATTGTTTCTGTGCATGACATAAGGGTCAAGTTACAAATACCTAATTAAGGCAGCACCATCTAATGAAAAGTCAGTCCTTGCCTTTTTGCACTGTGGTGGCACACTTTACCTAAACACGCTGACCACAAATACATGTATCTAGTTCTGGACCCTCTTTTCTGTTCTGTAAGTCTGTTCTTCTGTACTTGCAACACCATAATAATGCCTTTACTAGCTGTTTAAAGTAATTCTTGAAATATTGGAAAGGAAGCCTTTCAACTATTTTCTTCCTTGATACTGAATCAGCTATTCTTATTCTGTTGTATTTTTATTTAAATTTTAAAAACAGCTTATCTAGCTTCACACCCAAGACAAAACAAAACAAAACAAAGCAAAGCTATTGGAACTATGATTGGCATTGTATTGAATCTGTAGATCAACTTGAAGATGACTGACACCTTTAAAAAGGGAATCTTGTAATTCATGAACATAATATACCTTTATATTTATTTTGTCTTCTTTAATAGTTTGCAAAGTCTTATAGTTTTTATTGCAGA
>NW_012146078.1:1860883-1861402 GCF_000956105.1 Propithecus coquereli | reverse complement strand
CTTTCTTTAAATAGTCTTCCCTTCCAATTATAGTCTTTTGCATTTGGCATTTGAAAGAAATAGCAGAGATATCAAATCTATTGTCTATGTAAAATGCAGGTATATCTAAAAGTAAGTCTTACATTTTGACAGGTTTTTAATTCACCAGATGTTCATGAAACATACACTCACACAATCAGACTAAGGAATGCATTACACATCCAGATCTTGATTAGAGTTCATATTTAGACTTCGGATGGATTATACCACTTCCTAGCTTATTGACTCAGAGAAACCAACTTGATTAAAACATACCAGTAACAAGAAACACAAGTACTTCAAAAGAAAATGCATTTTATACTAAAAAGCATTTTAAGAAAATAATTCAATTAAGCTATTTCAGGATATGGACAATATTATGAAGCAAAATACAAGACAAAATGAAAAACAAAGAGCTACAGTAATGCACTCTGAAAATCATGGTCTTTAACTGTATGCATTATTTCCTCAAATAGTAGATGATCTGGTTTTAACTTGATC
>NW_012146078.1:1857515-1860833 GCF_000956105.1 Propithecus coquereli | reverse complement strand
TATTAGTTCACATTTTTTAAATTTTTTATGTCAGAAAATGTGCCTAAAATAATTATAGAGAGACTACAGATGGTATAATCTTCTTTATCTCCTCTGGAAAGGGTTCCACTTTTCCTCTCTTCAGTAGATTAGCAATCAAATGATCATTTCAATTCAATAAAGGAATGATATGTATGGTAGATATAATTTGTAATTAGTAAGCCTTGGTCAATTCTGTTTCATCCTATTCCTCATGCATGACCTCCCAGGCATTTGTTTGAAAGCTAAAAGATTATAAGTAGCTTATTGAAGAATTCTGTTTTTTGTTTTGTTTTTTAACTATATTCCTTTTTGCTCCCTGTAACTTCAAAACCTGGAAAATATCTTGACCTGGAGACTGTCCACGTATTTGAAGCATATCCCTATGGCTCTAATGGGGTTTTGTTTCCTAGTGTCCAGAGAAGATTTCAGTATGACTTTTAGAGATTTACTAGCCAAACTCCTAACCACCGCTACCACTAACAGCAGTCCCCCATACACACAACTTACTCAACAAATGTCTCATCAACAAAAAGGCCAGGTACTTGGGATCCTCTAGATTCTCCTTTATCACACTAGTTTGTGTCACAGTCAAAAGATTCTCTGGTTTTCTTTTACCTCAGGAGAGTCCTTCTCCCCAGGTTAAGCCCAGATGTCTGCTTATTCTCACAATCAGAAAATGTCCCTTAGGCTGACAGTGATTGTCAGATCATTTGGGCAGGACTCTTCCTACTCTGTGTAATTTTAGCTCCTCTTGTCCTTGTTGACTCCACAATTTTTGATATAGCAAAAATATAATGTGTATATATATGTATATATGTATAATGTCTTTTATTTTCTAGATGTTGCATCAATAATACTGACCTGAAGAAATTGTGGATAATTTTCAAACTTTTAAGCAAATGCTTAAATTCTAATGTTTTCTCCTTCTTCCTCTCTCCCTCAATAGCACTATTGTTTATTGAGTGATAATTGTGTGCCAAGCGTGGTGCTAAATGCTTTACTGAAGTTTTCTTCTGATAAGTGCAATAATTATCCTTATTTTTCCTATTTATATTTGAAGTAACTCAGGCTCAGGGAGGTTTATATAGCTAGGAATTAATGGAACTAGAATTTTGTCACTGGAGATACGTGTGTGCATATGTAGGTATAGTCAGTATCAATGTGGTGTATTCTGATACTAAATACTTGTCATTTTTCCACACTAATTCTTCAATTTCCAACACCAACTGCCCAACTTAGTTCTGCTCAATTCTGACTCTAACTCCTGGAGTTAGTGCAGACCCCACAGACTAAGGTCTCAGTCCCACAAGACTACCCCATTTCTGATGCCAGCCACAAATGGAGTGCCAAGACTACTTGCCTTTCTGCCCAGCTGACTTCAAATCCAGGTGTTCCCACTACCCCCTCCTCATGTTTAATAATTGGCTAGAACAACACACAGACTCCAAAAAGTACTTTATGTATTATTACTAGTTTGTTATTAAAAAAAAATAGCAACATCAAAATGGAAGAGATACATAGGACACGATTGGGAAAGGGGGTGCATGAAGACATTTTAAGCCTTCTCTGGGCACAAGTTGATCTGCTCACCAACCCAGAAGCTCTCTGCATCTGTGTTTAGGGGTTTGCATAGGCATAATGCATTAAAGCGCTGGCCAGTATTGATTGAACTTGATCCTTTTCCCCTCCTAGGATGCCAGGGATGGAGCTGAAAGTTCCAACTCTCTAATCTTTGACTTGGTCTTTCTGGTGATCAGTCCTCATCCTGAAGCTATGTAGGTCCTCCTTCTTGGTAGACCCAGAGTTTTAGGAGCTCTGTGCTGAGCTGAGGACAATGAGCAAATATTTATTTTTTATTATACTATATCTTCTTACCCAAGAAGTGATCTGTGCACAGGTTTACCATTAGAGGGGAGGGTTTATGCTCTAGTTCTTCCACTTTAAACTATGATCCTGGGCTCAATACTTAACTTTCCCGAATCTCACTTTCCTCATGTATAAATGGTAAGAATAATACCTCATTGGGTAACTCTATGACAGGAGTTACTGATATGAAATCAATTTTTAAATTATAAATCTCTATAAATATTTTAGTTATCATTTCCATTAACAGATATTCACATTCATATCCTGAGGAGGTTTTGGTTCTTCATATCTTTCTTGTAGTTAATTTCATCACATTGCCAATTATAGTTAAACCAAACAATCAAGTTGTTATTCAATTCTGCAGGATAACCAGCTAATCTCATTATCGAACTTGGTATATTATGTTGAATTATGTACCTTAAGTGTCAAGAAAAAGTCCTTAAATAAGCCACCAACAATAATAAGATTTTAACCTTAGTTGGCTTGCCAAAGACATTTTAATTGATTGCAATGTTAAGTTTGCTGAAACTACTAACAGAGGCCATAAGAAAATTGAGCTGCCAGTTGTTTAAAAAATAATAGGCTGAAGGGGAACAAGTTAGACAGAAGAGATTTTAAAACAAAGACAGATATTATGTTGAAAATCATTCAAGCATAAATAATGTCTGTACAATCTATTCAGGCTCTATGTGGCCAAAATTCACATAACAGAAAAGCATGAAATAAAATAAGGTGTTTTTTTTTTCTTTAAATAGCACCAATTACTGGGAATTGATTCTCATAGTGATGGACGCTGACACACTGCAGCCACAGGACCAAAATTCTACATCATCAGGCAGTTGAAATTATGTTTCGTGTAATTATAGTGTAATTATAGTGTGGTGTTTATTTGTGAAACAGTAGAGTCTTAGTGTGCACCCATGTAGTTTACACAAATATAATTAAATGCTCTGTAAAATTCACTGGAGCTGGGAAAGGGAGAGAAAGGAAGGAAGGGGAAATAGAAGAAAGGGAGAGAAAAGGGAGATTGGAAAGAATGAAACATTCTCACATTTAAATTTTACTCTTTAACTTTGCAAATTATGTTTACAGAACTGAAATGCTGAAAACAAATAAATAAAAATTAACTGTTGAAATTTCAAGAGTAATATTGATTATATGCAATTTTATAACCTAATCCCTTTTAAAGATGTTATTCCACTCTATTTTGAAATGGATAAATGATTTCTTGTGCTTTTGAAAGATTCTCATCCCCCTTTTTATTTGAAACTAACCTAAATTTTGAGGAAATCATGGCAGGTATTACTCTTCTAAAATTAATCATACTGAATCTCAGAGGCTCAGAAGACTTATCTGAGATCTGAGAGCCAGTCATTTTTTCATATTTCAAGACTCCAGTTCATATTTCTCATGTTTTTGTTTTTTTAAGGA
>NW_012146078.1:1852018-1854480 GCF_000956105.1 Propithecus coquereli | reverse complement strand
TGGATGTTTTGTAGTTCCATATAAATTTTAGGATTTTTTTTTCTGTTTCTGTGAAGAATGTCACTGGTATTTTGATAGGGATTGCATTGAATCTGTAAATTGCTTTGGGTGGTATGGATATTTTGACAATATTGATTCTTCCAATCCACGAATATGGAATACCTGTCCATTTTGTATGTGTGTGATTCTCAATTTCTTTCATCAATGTTTTGTAGTTTTCATTATAGAGATCTTTCACTTCTTTGATAAAGGTTATTCCTAGGTATTTCATTTTATTTGTAGCTATTGTAAATGGATGACTTTCTTGGTTTCTTTTTTGTTTGTTTGCTGTTGGCATATAGAAATGCTACTGATTTTTTGTATGTTGATTTTGTATCTTACAACTTTACTGAATTTGTTTATTATTTCTAATAATTTTTTGTGAAATCTTTAGGCTTCTCTAGATATAAGATCATATCATCTGTAAATATGGATAATTTGACTTCTTCCTTTCCAGTATGGATGCCCTTTATTTGTTTGTTTTGTCTGATTGCTCTAGCTAGAACTTCCAGTACTATGTTGAATAACAGCAGTGAAAGTGGGCATCCTTGTCTTGTTCCAGATCTTAAAGGAAAGACTTTCAATGTTTCTCATTCAGAAAGATACTAGCTGTGGGTCTTTCATATATGGTTTTTATCATGTTGGTATAAGTTACTTCTATAACCAATTTGTTTAGAGTTTTTATCATGAAGGGATGTTGAATTTTATTGAATGCTTTTTCAGCATCAATTGTAATGATCGTATGGTCTTTGTCCTTTGTTCTGTTCATATGAGGTATCATATTGATTGATTTGCATATGTTGAACAATCCTCACATCCAGGGGATGAATCAAGTGGGATTATATTTAAATATGGAATCACAGCACTCTTTAAGCACATAGTTGTGGAACTTTATAGAACTCTTTCTCTACTGTTATTAAAACATTAGAAACATTGGTAATGTACAATTATTTTTACTCAAATTATTTAGGTTTTGCCTTCAGTTGTCTATTTATTTGGTCATTCAAAAAATATTTCTTGAATTCCTAGTAAATCTAGGCACTATGCTAGGTACTGAGGTTACGAAAGTAATCTAAGCAAAGCCCTGTCCCTGTGGACTTTGCTTTCTAGTAGGGTGTGACAGATTGTGTTTTCCAAAATGGAACCACAACATTATTTCTAGTCCCAACTGTTCTTTCAGAACTGAATTCTTTTTCCCTTCTACTTGAAACTGGCAGATCTTTGTTACTCACTCACTGAGTAAAATTCCACAAGAGTTATGTGCTGCAAGAGGCCCAAGTCACTATTGTAAAAGGCAAAAGCTTCTTGCTCTCTCCAGTTGGAATCCTAAATCTCCACGTACCACTCCTGGCTACTCTATCAGTGCCACATTGGGGAAAGAACACAGAGATGTAGAAAGCAATGCCTGAGGAACCCTAGTTCTTCCAGCTCCCAGATATTTGAGTCTTCTCCGACCAGGTGTGAGAAATGTGAGGAAGTGAGCATTCAAATGATTTGAGCACCAGACACTGTGTAATTTTGTGACTGCATATAAAACTTTGATAGAGAATCAGATACTTAAGCCAGGCATCTCCTAGAATTCTTGAACAAAGTAAACCATTCCTACAGTTTTTAGCCATTGTTTTGGAGTGGTATGTTATGCAATCGACAAGTAGAAAATAGGAAGAGAGAGAAAATAAACAAATACGCTGATGAATATACAGTATGCTGCAATGGTAAGGGAATAATGTAAAGCAAAGTAAGAGAGATTAGGAGGACCAAGTAGTGAATGTGGGGGTTCACTATTTTATACAGGATGCTCAGGAAAGTTGTAACTGGTAAGTGCACATTTAAGCAGAGACCTAAAAAGAGCGAATCATTTAGATGTGTGGGAAAAAGCATTTCATGAGAGAGAATAGTAGTGCAAAGCCACTGGGTTAGGAGTGCACATAGTGTGTTTGCCAACCATGAGAAAAGGTGATTGAACCAGGATAAAGTAGGGTGAAAATAGTAGAAAATTAGGTGTCTGAATATAAATAGGCCAAGGCGATATAAAGGCATCGTTGTTTGCATTCCCTATAATTAAGGGAAAGGATAAAAACAAAATATAGTACTAAAAGTCCTCGCAGTACTAAGAATATGCCCAGCTTCAAGCTCTTTGCCAAATTTTCACAATCTGCTTTGATTAATGAGCATAGCTTCATTTTGCTTCACTAAATTTATATCATACCCTATTTGCATGCCAATGATTTTTAAACCACACAACAAACAATTTGCCCCTGATGTTGTTCATAAGCACTGGAAGGCAAATAAATCATAAAGGACAATTTTTAAAGCAGATATTGCAAAACATTTATCTTTTAGCCCTGATGTTTTATGAGAATGCCCTAAATTTCACTGCCTACCCCAGAATAAATGATGATTAATCAAACTTGCAATTTTAT
>NW_012146078.1:1846330-1849018 GCF_000956105.1 Propithecus coquereli | reverse complement strand
GTTCTACTCTGATCTTTGTTATTTCCTTTCTTCCACTGGATTTGGGGTTGGTTTGCTCATCTTTTTCCAGTTCTTTAGGACCATGGAAGGAATGGCATAGCAAGATAGAAAACTTTTAGATAAAAACCATTCTACTTCCATGAAACACAAAAATAAAAATAATATGGCCTTACCCCACTAACACTAGCAAAGGCCAAGTGCATATCTTAGATGTCAACACTTAACAGACTATAAAGAGGATTCCAACCACCCTGCCTCATGAGTTGGTGTGAGAAAAGGCTGAGTAGGAAACAAAGTAGCCTAATTATAAAACTGGATATTAAGCTACCAGATGGTAACAAGCTCTCCTTCCCATCTCCCATCAGTATCAGTAGAGACCATGGAGTGGGGAATGGTGTCTATATTTCTACACTTATCAAGAAATATTAAGGCAAGCCTACCCATTACCACTAGAGTGTTTTTACAGGAGTCACAGTGGAAAGTCAGGACTTTAACCGAGGCCCTGTGGTAATGAGGCTACATACCCTCTGTCATGTCAGTAAAGGCCACATGATGAGCAGTAATAGGCATTCCTACTCCTGCTCAGCCTATGATGTATAAGTACAAGCCTGCTGGGGAACTGAAAATTACATCCTCATCCATCAGCTACAAGTAGTGACCCCTTCCCCCAGTGTGTTAATGAAAGCCAATTAGGGAATTGGGTTTCCACCACCACCTGACAGTAATAATGTTGTACAACCCCACCATCCCCTGCTAGAGTAGCATCAGAGGAAGCCAGCTAAAACAGAAGGTTTAAGTAAGATCCAGGGTCACATAACATAATAAGCAAAATGTTCAAGTTTCAGTAGGAAATCACTTGGCATACCACTTGGCAGAGAAACTGAGTTACTCATAAAATATTTTGCTTGTGGAAGTAAATAAAATGTAACTTTAGAAAGCAGTTTAGCAGTTTCTTTAAAAGAAACTGGGAAAATAGAAACATATATTAATATTACTGTACTGGTTTTTGTGTAAAACCAGTACAGTAATATTTATAGCAGCTTTATTGATAATTGCCAAAAACTGGAAACAACCCAGATGTCTTTCAATGGGTGGTGAATGGTTAAACAAATTATGGTACATCTATACAGTCAAATACTACTCCTCAATAAAAAGGAACAAACTGTCAATACATGTAATAATCTGGATGAATCTCCAGAGAATTACACTGAGTTGAAAAAAGCAAATCCCAAGAGATTATATACTACATGTTCCAATTTATTTAACATTCTCCAAATGTCAAAATTATAGAAACAGAAGACAGATTAATGATTCAACTACTAAGGAGTGAAAGAGAGGGAAAGATTGGAATAAAAAGGAATTGGATGTGGCTATCAGAAGGTAACATGAGGGATCCTTGTGATGATACGAATGTTCTGTACCTTGACTGTTATGTGTCACTGTCAATATTCTGATTGTGCTATTGTATACTGCAAGATGTCACCGACGGGAAACTGGGAAAAAGGTACCCAGGATCTTTCTGTATTTTTTCATTTCAACTGCATGTGAATCTACAATCTCAAAGTAAAAAATAATAAGAAGAATAGGAGAACCAGTCTGAGCAGGAGGGAAAAGAGCAATGAGTGAAAACAGCAAATATATTTATCCAAAATATCTTCTAAGGTGATACAAATCAGGAATGGTGATTCAAAATTATGAAATTTTCAAAAGATATAGACAAAATAATTTACATTTTGCACTACTATGTTCTCCACCACATAATAAATATGTGATTATAAGGAGCTGTGTTGTTTTTGAAGAAATAAAACATGTATTAAGGTTTTCCTTATAGAAAAAGTAAGCAAGTCAAACACCAATGGATGTTTTTTGGAAAGCATTGATTATATTATTTTCATTTTCATCAGGTTATGATTATTATCTCATTGTTTTCCTCTGTAACTGCCAGTAAGAACAAGCTTGAGTCTAGGTCCTTGATCTATCCAGATAAATTCAACAAGTTTCCTAGTCTGGAATATGACAGCTGAAAGTATCTTCTGTTCCAAGGTTTGTGAAGACAGAAAAAAGTAGACAGGACCAAGATGGGGAAAAACATACAAATGGCAAATGCAAGCATGTATGATTTTTCTTCTTTAGATAAGCACGTACCTGTGGTGGAGCTATATCTTATCTGGAGATGTAGATATCCGTGCCTGCAAATAAACCATTAATGTCAGCAATAAAAGGATGTGAGTGTAATCAGAAGAGGAGGTAGTTTCACTGTCCAAAACATTAAATATTCTTCAGCTGAATTAGGACAGAGTGGGCAGATCAGCCCAGAGTGATAATAGTTTTATTTCTTACATTCTCCTCTTCTGCCTTCTTATAAATATATCTAAATTCAATATATTTTAGAATTCCATTTTAATTTATCAAGTGGCTTTTTTAGCTAAAGCTTTTTGCATTACTTTTTAGTGTTCATTTTATGATCACAATACACACTCAATGTTTCTAGGGTTTGTTTCTATATAATGTTGTACCACTTGCAATCATAGAGGTCTATAGACCACATTCCATTTCTCTTTATGTTAGAGTTTTCATATGTATTATATTACATATTTTATGAACACCAAATGATAACTTTTTGAAAATAATTTAGATATTATATTATTACATGTACTGACAGTTTATTCCTTTCTATTACTGGGTGGT
>NW_012146078.1:1844514-1846280 GCF_000956105.1 Propithecus coquereli | reverse complement strand
AGAAGTTGCTTGGGATGGCAGAAACATAAACCGTAGACTCAAACAAATATTTGAACCTTGCTCCTCCACTTATCATCTGTGTTGCCTGGGTCAAATTATTGAATCTCTTCTAAACTTGTTTCTCATAATCTTTAAAATGAAGATAATACATGATATCACTTTAGAAGGTTTAAATAATATGATATTTATACATGGCATAGCACAATACCCAATATGCTTTCTTCACTCATTCAACAAATATTTGCTGAGCTTCTAGCATGTTCTAGTAATTGTTGATGCTGGACACTTAGGGATGAACAGACTATTAGGTATCTGACTTCATGAAGCTCATATTCTTATGGATGATTTCTAAGGAATGAATATTTTATAAGCTGTTGTTTTAAGACATTGGCATGTTTTAAGACCCTAGAGGAAGAAAAAGACGCTTGGCATCTCCTTCTACCTCTGATATTAGTTTACTAAGGATATGCCCATGGGCATAAATATGAAATGAGAGCAAACATGAGTATGTGTGTGTAAAATAAATTCTTGTCCTAATTTTAAAGTTTGGTATTTCTAAGTTTAAAGGCAAATATTGAGAGTGGGGTACAGAGCAAGCATGAATTGAAATATTGTGAGGAATTTCTGGGAACATGGAGTAGACGTACTTTTTCCTATTCATGTAGTACTAAAAGCCTTGTCATTATACATTAAACAGACCTAAGAAGACTTTGAAAGTTGAATAGAAGATGGCAGACCCAAGGAATGACAAAGTGGCAACTTTCTTAGATTTTCTTTGTGCTTCATATATCCCACAGTTCGAGCTAAAGAAGCCAGAATCTCAAAAATACCAAAGGTTTCAACAAAAAAAATCAACAAAATCCTTGGATAGTATAGACATTTTAACAATGTTAATTCTGCCAATCCATGAGCATGGTATGGTTTTCCACCTGTTTACGTTCTCTGCTGTTTCCTTCCTCAGTGTTTTGTAGTTCTTCCTATAAAGATCTTTCATCCCCTTAGTTAAATATATTCCAAGGTATTTCCTTTTCCTTGTTGCTATTGTGAAGAGTATTGAGTCTTTGATTTGATTCTCAATTTGACTGTTGTTGGCGTATAGGAATGCTACTGATTTCTGTACATTGAATTCGGAACCTGACACTGCTGAATTTCTCAATTCCAGTAGTCTCATGACAGAATCTTTGGGGTTTTCTAGATATAAGATCATATGGTCATCAAAGGGTGATAGTTTGACCTCTTATGCCCCCATTTGGCTGCCCTTGATTTCCTTCTCTTGTCTGATTGCTCTAGCTAGGACTTCCAGCATTATGTTGAATAGAAACGGTGACAGGGGGCAACTTTGTGTGGTTCCAGTTCTAAGTGGAAATGCTTTCAACTTTTCCCCATTCAGTATGATGTTGGCTGTGGGTTTGTTATATACGGCTTGTATCATTTTTAGGTAAGCCTCATCTATGCTATTTTGTTAAGCATTCTTATCATAAAAGGGTGCTGGGTTTTGTTGAATGCTTTTTCTGTGTCTATTGAGAGGATCATATGGTCTTTGTTTTTACTTCTATTTATGTGTTGAATTACATTTATAGATTTGTGTATGTTGAACCATCCCTGCATCTCTGGGATGAAGCTCAATTGGTCATGATGGATTATTTTTTTGATAAGCATCTGCATTCGATTTGCTAGGATTTTGTTGAGAATTTTGGCATCTATATTCATAAGGGTTATTGGTCTGTAGTTTTCTTTTTTTGTTGTGTACTTTCCTGGTTTTAGTA
>NW_012146078.1:1835366-1841099 GCF_000956105.1 Propithecus coquereli | reverse complement strand
AAGGCTATCTAGGCTGTGGTCATGGGTATCAGGGCTGTGGGCATTCATTCCACCTGGGTCCAGTTGCAAAGGTGCCATGCGGCTAGTGAGTCTGTTTCAGAGCATGGGACTGGGAGGGTGGTTCCTACCAGGCAGTGGGTGGGAGCCATGCGGGTGGAGTTGCAGCACTGAACAGCAGCAGAGAAGCCTCAGAGGTGGGACCATGGGGGTGGACAGCAGTGGTGGAGCCACAGGGCTGATCTTGCACGCAGCTGGAGTTCTCTCCCTGCCCAGGTCCTGCTGAGGCAATGTTGTAGGGCTTCTCAGGTGGCAGTGGTGGCACCTGTTCTGCTTGAATCCCCATTGCAGGGAGGGGTTACGTGAGAGTGTCTGCCCCCCTGCTCCCTCCCCATCCTGGCCAGGGTGATGCAGAGGAACTTGCAGCAAATCTAAGCCCTGTGAAAATTCATCAGTTGCAGCAACCCAGGAACAGAATCCACTGGGTCCCTGCTGTACCTACTCTCTGGTACATTGCCGTTTCACAGACTCTAAACATCTAGCTGATCAGTCTGGATGTCTGCGGTGGTTGGAGGAGGCCCCTCGGAGACCAGGTCACAGCATCCATGGGGGTATCATGGAGCACTGGGGTTCTCTCATCCTGTCTTTCCCCACATGTGGATGCCTCCTGCATGTACTTTCTGATTTTGCCACATGGATCACCCTGTCACCCTCTCCTTCACTCTGAGTGTCTCCCTTCACTTCTCCGATGATTTACAATGCTGTCTCCACGAAGGTCCATCCACAGGTGGGCATCTACTTGCTACTTTTGATCCTTTCCTTGAGAGTGGCATGCATGGGATACTTCTAGTCTGCCACCTTGCAGAGAAACCAGTAATGCCTTTTGATATTGTCACATAGTCTTGAGGTTCTGGCAATTTTTTAGATCTACTTTTTTTCTTCTATTTTTCAGAGTGACTAAATTCTATTTCCTTACATTGAAA
The DNA here is from genome assembly GCF_000956105.1 of Propithecus coquereli. Taxonomy (NCBI): domain Eukaryota; kingdom Metazoa; phylum Chordata; class Mammalia; order Primates; family Indriidae; genus Propithecus; species Propithecus coquereli. The sequence goes on along the minus strand of NW_012146078.1, from coordinate 1,840,119 downwards.
TTTCTGAAATTCTTCCTTTGAAATTTTCACCCGTCTGTTAAGCACAACCAGAACTACAGTTCTCTCTTGGGCATACACTCAAATCTCAGTTCAGTTCTTTAAGCTTTGGTTGAGCTGTTTAGAGCCTGTTCCATGAATGTAATCTAGGATGCAGTAGAGAAGTGGCGGAGTTTATACAAAGAATCGAGACTATCCTTCTCTTTCTCTTATTTCTAGGATTGCTCCCTTATTTTCCAGTCTTATAATTGCTTCAAACTAAAAGCATTAGAATTTTTCAGTCAGAAAGTCTAAAATTTTCTCTTGGAGTTTAAGGAGAATGGATGAGGCCTCTCCTTAGGCTAAAGGTTGTAAAATAAAATCAGACACATACATGTATACATACAAACATACATATATATACATACCTATAAACTCACATATGCATATAAATAATAAAATAACCTAGACATTCTCCATTCCAAATACCTAATCCCCCTTCTCCCACTTTTTATTGTCCTACACTGTTTTTGATATTTTTGTAAAGAGTTTAGACTTGTCATCTGGAGGAGTGTTGGTCAGATATGATCCTTCTTGGCCATTGCCTAAAGAACAACCTTAAAGATAAATTATTTGAATATTAAAATGAACATAATATGGGAAAGACAAAATAGGTTTAACATTTTTTGACAAAGCTGAACTCTAGAGTTGGTTGGCTGTTTGCACAGACATACAAAGCTTCAACCACGCTAACCAGATTGTGATGTTGATCCAGAATAGACTGCTCCTTCCATTGGCACTGTGCACGTGGATATTTATATAACCTCAAAACCTTATAGAAACATTTTTTCAAATTTTCAGGAATATGCATATACTATCTATTTTGAAGAAAAAGAAATTAAAACCCTGAAAAAGACAGAAAGTTCTTTAAAAATAAACTTTTCATTCTGACCGTAAGAGACGATTTTCCATCCTGTATTTATTAATAATAACACTTTGAGTTTCTCTGTATTCAGTAGCATGGCTATAAATTGATTCTGAAAAGAGTGTTTTCAGGGAGAGATCACCGATTTTTAACAAATACTGTTGTCAAAATATTTCAAAAAGTCATGGTTTCCATTTCTATGTTTTAAATAATAGACCATTCATATTCAAAAGTGAGAAAGTATATTTTGTTGATTTTATTGTATTATATTTTATTGTGTTAATTTAAGGTATGCAACATGATGTTATAGAATACATATAGATAGTAAAATGGTTACTATAGGGAAGCATATTAACTCATCTAGCTTCTCACATGGTTGCCCATTTCTTTTGTTTTTGTGGCAAGAGCAGCTAAAATCTACTCATTTAGTATGAAGCCCATATAAAATAATTTTATTAACTATAGTCCTCATGTTGTACACTAGATCTCTAGACTGGTTTATTCTACATGTCTGCTACTATGTATCCTCTGATCTTCATCTGAAGGTGTTTCTTTTTTGGCTCATTATTTTTTTCTGTTAGTTTTAATAAGTATTCTCTTGGAATTTTGCATGTGATTTTAAGCCACGATCCTACTGTCTGCCTTGGATAAACTTTTCAAGAGAACTTCATTCCTAGAAGGGAAGGTCTTTGTAGTGATGAGATGAAAGAAGAGTGAAGCTTTCATTTCTTTGGGTTACTTGTTTGCAAAGGAGAAGGTGCAGACAGCTTTTAATCAATCAAGTAATTTTGTGCATTCTCACTCAGAATAAGTTACAGTTGTCATATCCCTTTGGGAAGAAAATGTTGGACCTTGGATTAGCAAAACCAACAGAATCGTATACAACATGTTTGTTTGAATTCCTGCTGAGGCTTTTTGCCTATCAAGTGTTTCTGACTCACAGACTGCACCTGCTCTGTCAGTCATTTACCCTTTTTTCTGTAAATTCTATTGAAGAGAACTTTCTCTTTTTGAATTTGCTTGGGTGATTTCATTCCTTTAGGGATATGATGAACTCGGGTAAAAGCACCATATCCCTGAAAAAAACTGAAATTGAAATCAAGACGTTATTTTTATAATCCATTTTATCATCTTCAGTGAACTCACCGTGGACCAGGCACCATCACTGAGCTCTGAATACGTTAAGAAATATGAAGTGTCCTTATTTTGAGGAACATCTGTAAATTATGTTTTATGTATATATTATATGTATCCCTTTATTAACTTTTTTATCAATTTGATTCAGCCTCAAGTATTCTTTTAATACAGTCATCTGTATATTTTTTCTTTTTTACTTACCAAGTTCTTTGAGAATAGGTTTGTTTATGAAATTCTCCACACAAAACCATTAAGCATTTTGATCATAATCAAATGATCATAAAAAAACTGAACAAATATTTTTTATTGAAGTGTACAAATTTCCTTAAAATGAGTAAAAATACAAAATAAAATGTTCTCAGCTGTCATTTCCTTAATTTGAACAGTGTTGTTTTTATCTTTAAAAAGGGAAAAAATAAGAATTTACAAGGAACATCAAAAAAATAAAATACATTTGAAAGTCAAAGCCGACACTTTGCTTTTCTGAAATTGCACAGTGATATTAGAGCAATTCCTCATTTATCTGGCACCCTTTGCTGGGAATGACTCTTGGAGATATCTTGATGCTTATCTCTTCTCATGGCCAAGCAGTCTACTTGTAACCATTATTGACAAATGCATATTGACAGATTTTAAACATTTTATTGTTAATTCATTCTCACTATTATGAACATTCATTATAATATTATTTCTCATTTTTCATGGTCAGGTTGTCTCATGTCAATTGTCACTTCAGTGACCATGTGGATCTCTAACTCTAAGTGTTTCAGCTTATATTCTTCAAAGGGATAGAAAACAAAACAATCAACTGTATTTTGAGTGATCGTGGAAAGTTAAAAAAAAAAAAAAAGAAACACAAGATCTCTAGATTTCGTCCAATGAAGGAAAGAGCATGATTTAAGGACAGAGAAGAGAGAATTTTTTAGTACAGCTATTGATGCAACTTAAAGCTTTTTTTTTCAGAGTTTGTTTGTCTTGGTTATAAATATAATGGATTATCATTTTATAATATTTACCCAGTGTAGACCAAAAAATTCCCTTTAAATAACATTATTTTCTTACCAGGCCAAGTCAATATTTTGGAAATTTGCTTCTAGTACAGTATAGCATATAGAAATTTGTATCATATTATTTTCACTTAGTACATTAACATAAAACTTTGTTTCTATTTTTTACAACCTGAAGGAGGTATAATTAACATATAATAAACTGAAAATATTTACAGTGTATACTTTGATAAGTTTTGATTTATAATACAACTGTAAAACCATGAAGACAGTGAAAATAACAACACATCCGTCATCACCAAAAATTCCTTCATGCTCTCTTGTAAACTCTCTTTGGGTCCCTGACCCACATATCCTGCCCCATATCAATCCTCAGATTATCACTAATATGCTTTCTGTGTCTATAGATGAGTTTGCATTTCTTATAAGATTTATATAAATGAAATCACACAATATGAAGCCTTTGTTGTGTGGCTTTAAAACTTTTGACATTTAATAGGTGTGTAGTGGTAATTCCTAATAGATTTTCTTTCCTTAACAACTAATGCTGGGATTCTTTTCATGTTTATTCATCATCAACTTATTTTCTTTGGAAATGTTTATTCAAATCTGTGCATTTTGTTGTATTGTCAGTTTTCTTATTATTACATATGGAGAGTTTATTATACTTTCTAGATACAAATTCCTTATCAGATATACGATTTGAAAATCTCCTCTTCCATACTATGTCTTGCCTTTTCATTCTCTTAATCATGTCTTTATTGTTGTTTTATTTTATTTTTGATTGAAATAATAATTGTACATATTTGTGGGGTACGGTGTGATGTTTTGATTCATGTGTACATTGCATAATGATCAAATCGGGGTAATTAGCAAATGCATTTGCTAGTCAGGTAGCAAATACTCAGGTATTTTCCTCACATTGTACTCATGTATTCAGCCAAAATATCTGAAGACACATGGGCTCTATCTCTTTGCAGCTCTCTCCCTATGTATGCTGCCTGTGGAACTATAGCTGCCTTAGCCTCTTTAGACTCTCAACTCAGGAAGATTGCCAGGCTCTCTTTGGATTCCCTTTCCTTGTCCTGTGCCCTAGATGTTCTTTCCAAACAACAGGCTTGGAAAATTGTAGGGATTACCTGTTTTGTTTTCCCTCTTTTAGGAATTACTGTTCCTTGCTACCTAAAATCCAGTGCCAAAAAACTGTTTGTTTTTATTCCACACATTATGTCTGGTTTTAAGTTGTATACTGCAAGAGCAAATCCGGTGCTTGTTACTCTATCTTGGCCAGAAGTGCAAGACTTTTATTAAGATTATTATTCATGGTTTAGTGAATTTAATACAAGTAAAACTTTGTTTAGATGTGCTTTGATTTGTTTAATTATTTCTCATTTTTGTACTTTCAATTTAATAATGATTCTTTTTTGACTATATAAATGTTGTAACCAATATTTTTGTAGATACATATTATTATTTATATCAGATTATTCCTGCCAATAATTATTAGAAGTGAATATTACTGGTCAAACTATATAAGCATTTTAATCCCTTGATGGCTTTTAACTTCTATTTTGAATAATGTTTTAAAATACTGACTTTCTGAATAAACTTTATTACAGCTAAGGAGGGGACCACATTTCCAAATTAGCAGAAAAAATGCAAAAGTAATACTATGAAACTTCTAAGACATAAATAGTTGTTATTTTAT
>NW_012146078.1:1831913-1834504 GCF_000956105.1 Propithecus coquereli | reverse complement strand
TTTATTCCTCTAGCTCAAAGGTGTCCTTGTTTGTTTACAATTAATTAATTAATAACCACTTAATTTATCCATTCACATCTTCATTCATTCATTCAGTTAACAAATCCTGTTTTCACAATCTCCCCGTTGTTTTCTGGTAGCTACATGTTCCTGCTGCTGCAGAGAAGACACAATCTCCAGCCTTTCCCTTCTATGCCTAGCCCACCATGCTGTTATTCTGAGACTCAGCCTTCAGGCCACCTAAGAAAGAAGGTCTCTGAAGAATTTCAGTCACCATTTGGCCATCAAAATGTAAGAGATGCAGGGGATGAATATAAGTGGCAATATGTTTTCCAGCTTGAACTGTTTACCCACCTTCTCTCAAGAAACTATCAGGGTTAATCCTGTCATTCCTCACTTTCTAATTCTTCTTAGTCATTTGGAGAGGCCAGAGACACCTCTGCCATCTATCATCAAGTGAACTCACATTCCCACACTACACTGTATGTCCATTAATCTCTTCTAATCTCTTAACTCCCAAACCCTTCAACTCTGCCCTTTGCAAAGCACCTTCTGTCAACAGCAAAGCACACTGATATGCTCTAACTCTGCTCTAAACGTTCCTTCGTTCTCTTTCTCTAACCGAAACATGGCTATTCCACGAATAGCATCATTTCCCTCACAGTTCTTTCAAGACTATCCATGGCCTCTCAAGGACTTCACTATCATAATTTCACCTCCTTTGTGTGCATACAGCTTCTTGATTATTACTAATCATTCCCATCCACATTTCAAAAAACAAAAAATAAAGCTTGACTTTCACATTCCTCCCCACTTCCCACCTCTCTCCAGCCATCTCTCTTTGTTCCTCTCTACAGTAAAATTTACTTGAGAAAACTTTATAGACAATATTGCCACTTTCTTACCTACGTTCTTTCTTCACACCACTCAGGTAGAGCCCACAGGCAGATTACTCGATTGAGTCTATGCTTCGCATGGTTATCAGTCATCTACAATACATGTTGTCAAATCCAGTTATCTCCTTCTTGAAAAACTTTCTTCCTTTGAATCCTGTTGTTCCTCCCACCGCACTTCTCAGTCTCCTTTTATAGCTCCCCGCTCCGTGTTCAATCACTAAATGTTGACATGTTCCAAGTCTTGGTCCTAGGAACCCTGTTCTCACTATCTAGAATTTAGTCACTATCTCTATGTGATCTCGTCAAATCCTGCAACTTCCGATACTATCACTATGTGAGCCATCTCTCCAAAACACCAAATTAGTTTTTCTACATGACTATATGATACTTCCATTTGGAATTCTAACAGACATCTTGTACAATTTTGCCAAAATATAACTCTTTATTTTGTATACCCCCAAATGTTACTGTTGAGTTCTTTTTTTCAATTTTAGCAAACATCTGCTGAGTTCCTCAAGTCAGAAATCCAGATATCCTTAAGCTGGATGTAGTAATGCAATCCCAGCTACTTGGGAGACTAAGGCAAGGTAATTGCTTGAGCCCAGGAGGTAGAGACCAGTCTAGGCAACACAGAGAGATTTCTTCTAAAAATAATAAAAAAATAAAAATAAATATCTAGATATCATCCTTAATTTATATCTCTCCCTCAATCTTATAACCAATCAAATAGAAATTCTTTCACACAACTTTCAACCTATATTCTGAAACCATTCACTTCACAACACTTCGACGACTACCACCATGATCACAGCTTGTGGTTATGTTAATTGTGCAATAAAGAAGGATGTCTAACTATGAGGTAAACCTTTGTGACAATTAAGCCCAGGCTCTACTGGCTATCCTGGTTGTTGGGTTGTGTCTTTTTGGTGAAAGGGACGCATTTTTTATACAAATACTTTGTCTACTTGGCAAGCTTTGCATCCCAAGGATCACCCTTTTCAAATTGCATGAAGAAAACATGCTAGCTAGCCCCTAATATAATTGTAGTATAAGTCACCATCATCTCTTCCCTAGATAACTTTAATAGCCTTCTAATTGTCTTTCTCTCTATTTTTTTCTACAATATAATTCATATGATAGAACAATATACTACATATAGCAACCAAAATAAAATTATAAATAAGAACATGTTACTCCCTGGTGTGAAATCTTTGCCCAATTTACAAAGTAAAGTCCTATGTATTCCATGTCCTGTTTGTTTATCCAAGTTTATCTGCTATCACTTTAGAAATACTGGTGTATTTCTAAATCCATTTAAGGAACTTTGGTTTAGCAGTTCATTTTTTTCTTGGACATGCTTCCATCTGATTCTCTGGTGGTTGGCTCTTTCTTATCATTTAGAGCTTAGTCTAATGCTCATATCCTTAAGGCTTTCTGTAAGGATTCAAACTAAAGTAGCCTCCCAATCAGTTATTTTAACATTTTGGAATTTTTTTTTATTATTAGTTCATTCTTCATTTACCATTATATTAATTTATTATTTACTCTGTATATCTCTTCTCTAAAATATAAGTAAGTTCCTTGTTTTTCATGTCCACTGCCATTTCTGAGCATTTTGAATTGAGCATAGCACATAATAGGCATTTGATAAATACTTACTCAATGACTGGCTGAATATCCTAAATGCCTGCTTAG
>NW_012146078.1:1809582-1828358 GCF_000956105.1 Propithecus coquereli | reverse complement strand
TAATAGATGATGAAAATACATGACACTCATCTGATTTTGTTACAATTTTATAGCTCATATAGCAAGGCCTTCTTATTATATAATATTGTATAATTGTTCTATTCTTAAACTTATTTGTAGGTGGGGTTTGCATATAATTACATGATATACAGTACAACACTTTTTTAAATTTCAAAATGTTAAGAGGGTACAAATGCTTTGGGTTATATAGATCCCTTTTACAATGCTTGAGTCATGGCTATAGATGTGCCCATCACTCAAATAGTATTCATTGTACCCATTAGGTAGGTTTTCACCCTTACCCCTACCCCACACTTGCTTTCCACTGAATTTTACTTTCCTTGGTGCACACGTATGTTCATTAATTAGTTCCAATTTAATAGTGAGTACATGTGGTGTTTGTTTTTCCATTCTTGAGATACTTTACTTAGGAGAATGGTCTCCAGTTCTATCCAAATTGTTGCAAAGGCATTAATTCATCCTTTTTCATGGCTAAGTAGTACTCTGTGGTATACATGTACCACATTTTATTAATCCACTTATGAATTGATGGGCATTTGAGTGGATTCCACATTTTGCAATTGCGAATTGCAGTGGAGCACTTTGTGTGTGTGTGTGTGTGTTTCCTTTTTTAAATTTCACAGTATTACAAGGGTACAAATGCTTTGGTTACATAAACTGTCTTAGCACCACCCAAGTCAGAGCTACAAGCATGCCCATGACAGCATGCACCACATCCGTTCGGTGTGCATTTTCCCATCCCCTCCTCCTCCTCCAGCTGCCCGACATCCTATAAATGTTACTTCCCATATGTGCATATTATTGTTAATAGATTAGTACCAATTTAATGATGAGTACTCGTGGTGGTTGTTTTTCTATTCTTGTGATACTTCACTTAGAAGAATGGGCTCCAGCTCCATCCAGGATAACACAATAGGTAGTCCATCATTTTTTTTTATGGCTGAGTAGTACTCCATGATATACATATACCACATTTTATTAATCCATTTATGAATTAATGGGCATTTGGGATGATTCCACATCTTGCAATTGTGAATTGCAGTAGAGCACTTTTAATTCAATATTACATAAAAAGATTTATTCAGACAGCAACATACACCATCCAATGTGCAATCACTTATTTTCAGCCAACACATTTTTCAATGTTTATAGATTTATTCCCCCAAATATTATCATATAATTTTATGATTGATTCTTTGTAGCTTCACTCTAAACTCTTAAAAGAGAAAGGGTAATATTGCCTTTTTTTTTTTTCAATTTCCTATCCAAAGTTTTGTATATTGTTAGAGAAAAAAACACAATAGTATTTTTGGAATTGTTTTGCTGTACTCTTGGTTGGACATAGTTTATAATTACACAAATTGAATTCTAAGGCATGCTTTAAAATAGTGATATGGAGCAAAATACTCTTCATACTGTAAAATTTCTGATTTTGGTTTCCTTTCTTTTTATTTCTTTCACTAGTAAATTGCATTTAATTTAAAAATTATGGGAAATTGCATTTGGTAGGACAGAGAGGGTTTACAATCAATAGCATATATATAGTGTAATGTTTTAAAAAAACTGATTCTTATCTTACTCAGTTCAGACTGCCATAACCCAGTTCAGACTGGGTAGCTTTAAAACAACATAAATTTATTTCTCACAGTCTGGACCTGGGAAGTCCAAGATCAGGGCACCAGTAGATTTGGTACCTGGCGAGTGCCCGTTTCCTGGTTTCTAGACTGCTGTTTTCCTCACACAGCAGAAAAAAAGCAGAGAGGTCTCTGGGGTCTCTTTTATAAGGGCATTAATTCCATTCATAAGGTCTCTACTCTTACATGCTAATTATTTCCCAAAGGTCTCACATCCTAATACCATCACATTGGGGGTTAGGACTTCAACATATACAAATTTTGGGGTGGAACACAAATATTTTGCCCATAATAACCTCTTACTGAGTTTAGAAACATTCCAGTATGGGAGACACTGTAGTTATTGGAGTGAGACATCTGTTCCAATTGAAAGTGGATTACTTGGAACAACAGACTCACATGAGTAGGAAGCGCACAGATAAAGAGAATACTCATGAGAAGTCAGTTGGTGGAAAGAAACACAGAGCAAAACCACTTAGAAGAGCAGGCATAATAATCCCAAAAGACAAAGATTTTTAACTTTTGAATGTGCATTTCAGGTTTTATAGGCAAAAGGGTAGGCCACTGTAAGAGAGGGAAAAAACCTGAACAGAAACATGTAAATTAAACTTTGTGACTAATAATATCATATGCAGGAGTTTCCCAGCCATAAGCACTGTCCCTGAAGACCATTTATACTTCACAGCATTAATATTCATTAGGTGTAACACCATATGTTGCACAGCAGGATGCATTGCAAACAGACCGTTTGTCATAAAGCCAGATTTAATAAAGCATTGTAAAACAAACATTATGATGATAAATACAAAATGACAGGCTAATTAAGAGAATTTTAATTGCCATTTTTCCATAATATCATTTGTTTAGTTGTATCTGTCTTTGTGTTAGCATTCTTCTTGTTCAGCTTTCCTTCTGTGCACCTTCCCATCACCTACCTCTGAGGGAAAATAGTGCCATGTATGATTAAAAGTACTTAATACCTTCTTTTCCCCTCCCACAAATCGATTATAAATTAATGAATTGCTGTGTGGCATCAATGTTCACGAACTACAAACATTAACCTTTAATTTTAAAGGCACGGAAAGCATCTCTAGTGGAGGTTGAGGACTCGTGCATGGTGAAATAATAACCTGCAGAAATCAATTCAAATATCACTTGTAATTTTTCATAAAATATTTTAGTTTAACTATTTTTTCAGTCTGAAGAAATCTATCCTGGATTTCAGAAGTCACTATTGTCTTTTTAAAAGAAAGCCTGAACCCTATAAAATTTCACTGAACAACTCTCTGACCAGGCAGAGAGCCAGGTGATTTACCTACCTTACATCATATTAGTGAATAAGAGGGTCTCTGATTGTCACTGACACTTTTTATATCATATTATATTTCCTATGCTTCCTAACTGTCACAATCTATAGAAGGTGAGGCTATCATATTCAGTCATGTGAGTGATAAATACGTTATATTTTCCCCTTACTTTATAAAATAACATTTTAAAGGTATATATTATTGTTGCAGTTTTCAAATAAGAGGTTACTTAAGAGGTCAGGATATTGCCTAAGGAAAAGATGAATAACCAGCTCTCAAGAGTTTTACTGTATGTCCTTGGCAGTTTTACTAGGACGTAAGTCCTGGTTCTCAGCTTTGCTGTACCACAGAATGATCAGGCTGAAGGATATTCAAAATCAGGGTGCAATGGTAAATATTTAATAACTGGACCTCAGATGAGGAAAAAAAAATACTTTGATTTGCAGGATTCACTGATCTCAAGCTATCAATGAGAAGTCACTTAACAGGAAGTTGGAAAGGTTGGCTGTCAAGAGTTTTGATGTATAAATGTACACTGGACTCTCAGTGGAGAGCCATCATATCTGGATTTCCCATTTTGAAAGAAAAAGAGAAAACATTACAATTTTTTTTTTTATCCGTGGTTCAGAGAATATCTCTGATCTCAGGGACTGGAGACATAGAGACGTACCTACATAATCTAAGTAATAATAAAAATTCTATTGATAAATCTTGCCCATTATATATACATGTAATAAATTCTATAATTCATTATTATAATTGACTATATAATGAATTATATAATTTCACAAGTGGTTAAATTGATACAAATATAGACTCCAACCAGAATTATAATAATGTTAAATGGAATAGAAAAACAAATTACAATGGCCTCTCAAACACAATTTTAAAAATTTCCCAAATATGTCTAGAAAAAAGTGAATAGAAATACTTGAAATGATCTTTCCAAAGGCCATTGCAAAATGATCTTTGGAAAATATTGTTCTTGAGAGAAAAATTGATAACATTTTGAGTAATATTTGTCTATTTCAAATATGGTTTGTTAAATTATTAAGTCTTTAAAAGTCCTTATTTGAAATATGGTTTGTTAAATTATTAAGTTTAATTTGTGGAAGGAGGCTTGGAACCAGACATATCTACTGTGAAAATGTTTGGGAAGTCAAATGGGAACCATTGGCTTTAAGAAAACAATCTGAAACTTCTCAATATTCTTCAAAACCACCTACTAAGTCCGCAGTGTGTTATATAGCAGTCTTAAAAGCAAGTTTGAACTTGAATAGTTCTACTTCAACTGGTGGTTATGGGACGTTTCCTTGGTCAAACATTTTGTAGATCATTATAGCATATAATTTTATAGAGTTTTTAAAAAGCACATAATTTTTAATATATTGTTCTAATCATCATAATTAAACTTAGATTTGAATCTTAGATGGACCATTTGCTAGTTCTTTGACTTTTGTAAGAGACTTAATTTTCCTAAGCATAGTTTCATAATTGGTAAAATAATTGCACTAGGCATATATTGAGTATGCAAAGTTTTTAACGTAGTAACTGGATCTAAAAATATATTGTTATAATTATTTACACTAAATGGCTGTAATTACTTTGTCCAGTGAAAAGTAGAAATATTTTTCCCTAGGTCTTATCTCAAAGAATCATTTTTCTATTTACACTAACATATTTCCAAGTTGCTATTGTATCTGTCAAAATGTGGCATTTATGTCTTCACAGTTCTATTTGTTGCTGAAAGACTAGTGAAGTAAATATGTAATATGAGTATTATTCAGCTTTCAGCTTGGATACAGTGTATTTCTAATAAATTTGTAGAAAAGGGTATAATCTAGTGCCAATCTCCTTGCTGTAAACAATTGTTATGTACTATATACCTTATATGGGCCAATTAACATAAAAATGATGATTGGAGGACTAAGAAGTTGTTTTGAATTTCTACAAATCTACTTCTACTATATAAACTGCTCAATGAGTTGATTCTTCTCACAAATTAATCTACATTTTAAAAATGTAAATATTATTTTCTAGATTCAATACTTTAATCAAAGTGCAGACATATTCAATGCTATAACAGAGATTCTAGGAACTGTATCTTAATTAATTATATGTTCTATATAGTTTTGTTTTCCTAATGTTTTTGTTTATGTTACAAAACTCCCAACCTAATTTACCTTGAGTTTTTAATATTCCTTTCCTTCTTAAAAAATAATGAAGGAGTTTTCAAAAAATACTTTCATCATTTCTAACTTCATTTGTAGAATTAGTTTTAAGCATCTAAAATATATTTTTAAAATTGTGGCAAGGTGCCAAGAAATAAAAAGACATAAATTATCAAAATTAATAAGTGCTGAATCTTTTTTACTGTTTTTTATTAATATAATAGTGTACATAAGTGACAAAAAAGGGTGAGGACATTACAGAAACACACAAAAGCAAAACCAACAAAAAACTTGAGGGGAGAATCCCACATGGATTATATCCTAATTACCCTACTTACAAAACTAAGAAAAATACACAAGCAATTTTGAAATAGGATCAATATGTTCAAGTATCCCTTTTGCTTTTGAAATAGCAAGAGAGACAAAGAAAAAAATAAAAACATCAAATTTATTTATTGGTACAAAAGGCCTCCAGCCAAAACATTTTTTATTCCAATTGCTCTAATAATCAAAGTTATAACCTTCTTTTTTTGAATAAGTTTCACAAATATTTGTCCTTTCTGAATTCCATACTTTTGTGATTTAGGGCAAAAATTTGTTTTTATTTTTGATTTGACTCAATATTTAGAACACATTTATGAAACTGTAAACTTAAGAGATTTAAATGCAATAGTATGTTTATCAGGAAGATAATCACATTAAACAGCCAAATCACTAGGCTAAACAACTTTACTCTTTACTCATAGTTAAAATAAAAAGATAGATATATAAACTTCAGTATAAGCAGAAAAAGAATCATTAAACAAATTGGTCATGCAAACTAAAAAGTTAAACCTACTTTGTAGGCTTATTAGAATTTTGATTGCCCTAATTATCATCCTTATATAAAATCTAAAATTTACTCTCATATAATGGAGGATATACCCATTAATCTAATTCTTTTTACTGAATTTGTTAATCAATTAAATTACTTCACAGGGAAGTATCCACCTACCTAGCCTCTGTGTGATCCAGGCTTTGCTTTAAGTTTTCTCAGGGTTTACCAGATGTTTGGTTATAAAAAAAATCAATTAATTTTGGTGCAAAAACTGTGAGTCCATTCTCTAGGCATTACATTTAGTCAGAGAATAAACACACCATTTCTATTTTCTAAAAGCTTATACCATCTGTGTAATCTCAGGAACAAACACCTGAAATTGATTTCAATAAACTGGACTTACACATTGAGGCAAAGTATAGAAGTTTAGTTTGCTTCAAAACAAGCCAAACTCCTTACTTCTTGGCAGCTTTTACTACGAAATGTACCATGAGCTCATCGTTAATAATGAAGACAGTCCAGTCTCTCAGCTTGGCATTGCCAACATGAGGGGCATCAGGTTTCCACACTGTCTCACGCTTTATCTTTATGGAGTAAACTTGATGACTCAGTGAACCAAGGACCTTACATCGCTTAAGAACTTCCTTAGTAACAAGCAAAATGTTAATAACTCTATGAGTTTGCTAAAATTTAGTGTCCTGCAAACATAAATTATTAATTTGCAGAAACCACACACACACACACACACACACACACACACACACACACGATGCAATAATGAGTTTCCATGTTTCCTACTGATAGGCATGATATTTTGTACTTTTACATTTTCCATTTATTCTATCCATTCTTTTGCTGTTACTGTTGATATGATGTGATTTCAACTATGTTTTAGATACTTAATATTCCAAACAGTCTACGGGGAATATTTTCACATTAACTATATACAGAATAATCTATAAAGATCACCTAAAATTAATATTTAGAAAACCTAAGCTAATATTTAAGAATTGTGAGAGAAGCAGATATTAAAATAAATATTAGAGCAGTAATAATTAAAATAGCATAGTTTGTACAAATAAAAATTATCAATGAAAGAAAATAGCTTTCCTTTTAATGGAATGTATATATACAAAAGTAATATGTAATAAAGTAATGTCATAAAGCAAAGTATCATAAAATGAATGAATTCCAATAAATTATGCTGTGAAAATTGGATAAGGAAAAGAAAAATCACATGACTTCTTCACTTTGTGTCATGATAAATTTGACTAGCCCAACCAGTACTCACTCACCTTTCTTAGGTTTCACAGAACTCATGAAATAGATGTCATTTTACTGTATATTTGTTATTTTACAGTACAGGATACCTATATATTAATTATGACTGAAAAGCTACAAGTATATTTCTTGTGGGCAGTCCCCATGAATTACAGTAGATAATTCCAAGGTATCTAGTATAATGTTGAGCCCATGGTGTTATTAAATATTTGTCTGATTTTATGCATTGAGGTTGCCTATCCAAACCATCTAAACACTATTGAAAAGCAAAAAGTTTCTTGCAACTGATATAAAAACTGTAGAATACCTATAAAAACGTACAGTATAAGGAATCTGTTATTCCGCACACTACCACCAAACAGTCTTTGCAGGAAGATATTAATAGAAAGAAAACAAGAGTTATCAGCCTTCTGCATTTGCATTTTATTTGTTTTTTGTTTCATGTTATGTTATATTTTATCTTTTATAAAAATTTCTAGGTCCTATTTAGAATAAAGCATATAGTTTTTTATCAGAAGTCCTCCTTGTATTAATTGCTCCATCTAAGTTTGTTTACATGCCATATCAAACTTTTTGACTTTGAATTTGTGCTTTGTAGGTTTTCATCTTTGTAGAACAGGCTGATTTTTCTCTATCTCAATGCATGTGCCTTTAAATTTATCATCAATGTACATATGTATATTTAGAATGAACAAACTAACCAGAAAAGTTATACATGCAGGAAGAGAAAGATCAGAACTACAGGATATAAAAGCAACAAAAAATAACTATTAATATTCACCTCAGGTGCAGTACATTTAAATTCAGGTGTACAGAACTGTAACTTAATTTTGCTGTAATAACTCTACCTACTTTGAGTGCCAACTCTGCTTAACCTCTAGCAAATGTTTGCTTTTGTCCCCTCAGTAAAATTTTTGGTGGGTGCATGTAGGACAAAAGGGCAAAGGGAAGGCAAGGAGAGGAGGCTGTGGAGTGTTCAAGCTCTCTCAGACAGGAGAGCATCTTTCTCGGATGGTCCTCCACACAGCTTACCACCAAGATGTCTGTGCTTCCTGTGTTCCCTGCCTGCCCCATCTGTGCCAAACTTAGGGGTTCTGGAGTCCAGTCTATATTTTACAATATGCCAGATAACCCAAGAAGTCTGTGATAGGCTATGTATTGTCACACTTCAAAATCACAAAGCCATTCCTACTCTTTGGTGTTTCCACCGCCTCAGTGTGCAGGGCTCCCTTTGGTGAGACCCATGTAATATTTTATTTTCATTGCCTGCTATTTGTTTCTCTTCACACAAATCCCAGATTCTTCTAGTCTGGAAAAAGCGGGTTGGATAAAGTAGGAAAATATTTCTCCCTACAAAATTTTTCAATGTTATGTCTCCCTAATCTATTTCTCCAAAACCAAAACTAAATGTGGCAAGTTCACAGACAATGAGGAAAAAATCACCCCCCAAATTTTCAGCACATGACACATAGTGTTTTATTACATGGTTTCACTAAAAGGAAAAAGTTTCAATTAGTTGCCAATACTTTAAAATTTGGGTTTCTAGCTTCTCCTAAAAATTTAAAAACTTGGGATTCAGAAGACTACCTTTTCTGCATCTCAAAAAATAGTGCTGAGCTAGCGCCACTCACCTAAGTAGAAACTCATGTTCTCTGTGTTGTGACACTTCTTACTGCTCCTGAGAACTGAGGAACGTTTCAGTTGCCTTTCATCAGTGATCTTTCTCTTCTGTTTCTCAGCCATTTTACCCCTCACAGGACCTGCCCTGACCCCTACATGCATCTGATTTTGCATCTAAGGAAAAAGTCTTAAGCTTTTAAAAACAAATACAGAGATTCTGGAAGGCTTTTTTCCCCCCTCTCTTGTCCCTATATTCCTTCTTGGGGAAAATGAGCACAAACCAATTAGCTGCTTCTCAGGGACCAAGGAAAAGAAAGTATATCTGGAGGAAAGTCATGGATTGATATCTCAAAAATATTTCGTCACTCAGTTGTCAAATTATTTTATGCATTATTATAATCATAATATAAACTTTAAAACCATTAATTCTGCATAAAGCTTCCAACTATAACAGAGTTTATCAAACCCATCAATACGTATAGTTAATTAGATTTACAGATGGTTTTAAAGAGCTATCCAGGAAATTCAACACCTTTAGAAATTTAATTTTAATGAAGATTCAAATATAATTAATTGAAAGTAAAATCAGATGATTTAAAACACAAATGTAAAATTTGAAACTGACAACTTAATGTTTAATAGTAAGGCTTTTGCAAGAGATGGCTAGCGTGGCGTTCCAGCTATTGTGTCATGCTAGTTAAAGCTGTATTAAAATAGAACCAGAAATGTTTGTCTTTCAAAGGACCAGATCTAGTCTGTAAAAAGCTGATTTCCTTGCAGGTGGATACCATAAACACGCTGAGGTTATGCTAATGCCTCACATAATGCTATATGCAGAGTAAGACCTTGATATAATTGGGGAAAGAATGACCACATGTTGAATGAAGGAAACAAACAGGGACACATTAAAAGCCTTCCATTTTTTATAATAAATAGCGTATGACACATATACTAAATAAAATAAATGTGCCTTAAATAGGTCTATAGAAACAGTATTCATATTATTCAGACACAAAATAGAAATTCTTAGACTTATGAAGAGGTTCATATAAATTTACTAGCAGGTGATGGATTTCTAAATGTGTTTCTAGACCGAGTCATGCTTCCTCATCTGTCTCTGCGTGAGATAGCCTGCTTAATGGAGTTGGTTTATGTCCTATTCTTATTTCATGTCTTTCTTCTAGATGTTGATATTACAATTGTACACATAAAGAAATTGAGTCTGAGTGGTTGAGAGCATGATCCCAAACTCACAGTAAGTAGCAGAACTAGAAATTGGAGTATCATTGTCAATGAGACTGTACTGTGTTAGACAATCACATGATTTGAATTCGAAGTGCGGTATTTCCGACGTGTGCGTTTTTGTGCCTCACCCGTTCTGTTCATTCATGTGTCACAGAATGGAAATGTTTTCTTGTTCAACTTCTTCTGCCTTTCTTTCCTTATTCTTAAAGATAAGGAGATCTCTGTTTTGATAATATAAGATAGAGACTTTTTTTTTTCTTTTGAGACAGAGTCTTGCTCTGTCGCCCCTGGTAGAGTGCAGTGGCATCTTCATAGGTCACTGCAAACTCAAACTGCTGGGCTCAAGTGACCCTCCTGCCTCAGCCTCCTGAATATCTGTGACTACAGGCACATGCCACCATACCCAGCTAATTTTTTTATCTTTAGCAGAGAGTGGGTCTCGCTCTTGCTCAGGCTGATCTCCAACTCCTGAGCTCAAGCGACACTCCCGCCTTGGCCTCGCAGAGTGCTGGGACTACAGGCGTGAGCCAAAGACTTTTTTTTTAAATGAAGCAATCTACCAAATTATACTGAGGAGGAAGTGTATAGACTGTGATTTCTGACCTAGCTCATCTCCTTCATTTTATGAATGAGGAAACTAAGTCCCAGAAAGGGTGTATGCTAATTCAATTGAATTTATTATTGTTTGTTTACAGCTCTTTCATATACTATTTTAGACAGTTCAAGAAAAGGCAAATATGGCAATTTAGACAAAATACAAAGAAAAGTGGGGAACTTGGAAATAAATAAATAAATAAATGAAGCAACATGACTAAAACATTGATTGAAACATCCTACTGTATTAGAAGAAATGCAGGTAGATAGATGATTATAATAACGTGTGATAAATGTAACAAAAATATGTATGAGATGAAGTATTATAGTAAATATGAAGAAATATTTAATTCTGTTTGGGAGAGTCAGGAAGTTTTCGTAAGGAAAGTGAACATGAATAGTTATTAGAATGTCACAGGGTGATTTTCTCGTGGGTCTCTAACACACATAAAATAAGCATGCGTTAAAAATTGTATACAAGGTATTAAATAATGAGGAATCCAGTAAAATGGTCAAGCTATCTTCAAGGGTACTCTACAGTTAGGGTTCTCTATAGGCCATCAGAAAAGGTACTTTTATTTTTTAAAAAATATCAGAATATGGTTACGAGTGTAGATACAAAGTTAGATTAGAGATCCTCTTTCAGAATGGTGATGTGAGAAAATCTACACACTCCCCAACAAAACCATCACAGCTTGTAAAAATTATTTTTCTAAAAAATGAACTATTTAAAGTCTCTAAAATTGTTCAAAGCTCACAGCATGTGAAGACACATTCAATCAAGAAAATCTAAATCTCTGTAAGAACAATAAAAATCTGTGGTAGAGTCATTATCCACTCACTTCCCCAACCCCTTCTCCACACACAGCTGGATGTGATGGAAGCTCTATTCTGGACAGGTGACACCAAACCAACAGGGTTTATTCTAGTTTCCAGTCAGGGGCTACTGTATCTCCCTGGGAGAGGCAAACTATCAGTATTTCTCATAAATGCATCTCCCCACCTCCCTGCAGCTTGGCATTGTAGCAGCTGAATTTCAGGTAAGTATGACTGAGAGATTAGGGGCTCTCCTCACCTTCCTAGGCCTCACTCATAGATGGAGGTTTGATGCCAGGAATGGCAGGCAGTGTACCGAGCCCCAACCTCCTTCACCCCAGCTAGTTTATAAAACAGAGATTCCACACCAGAAGAAGCAAGCCAAAAGGACCAGAGGCTACTCTCCCTGTCCAGTGCCCTGTGCATAAACCAGGAGTGTTATTCCAAGTACATCACTGTCCTTGCCTGCAGCTCCAGACCCATCACTCAGAGCTTATATGCAAGAGAAAAGGCAGGCCACGGGAACAGAGAGATCCAAAGATCTCCCCAAAGGAAATTGCTTTATTTAGAACAGAGTATAGGAAAGTTTATAACTAAAGGCCCTCTAGATATCAATGGAGATTCTAAGAGGAGGCTGGTAGCTCCATTAGAACACGCAAAACTGTAATCAAACTAGTTTACCAAAGAGACATAGGGAAATAAACAGCTAAGAAAGTCTTTGTGGGGTCAGAAAAAAACTCAAAAACTGGCCTTAAAATTTTCCCTACAAAAGGGCTCTTATTTAATTTGATCAGATCATGGAGCAAATTTTGCTTCAGGCCATTGTTGAAGACAGATTAATCAGCTGGAAATTAGTGGAGCCTACCAGCAGCATATGATACCAGCAGAGGCAGACAGCTGAGCAGAGAGATCAAGTAGAGAGACATTCAAAGAAAGCCCTGCTAATCCCACTGTCATCGGGGCACTGTGTGCGTGCCCAAGGCAGCACCCTCAGCAGTGACATCAGAGGCTTCACACTGTGGGGGAAATAGATTTCACTAAATTAGTTTAGCCAAGTTACTAAACAAATAAATCAAAAAGCAGTAACAAGTTCCAAAGAGGGGAAGGGATTAGTACCGAGAGTTGCTACAATATATGTTCTAAAATGCCCCAGTTTTTAACAACAACAACAAGAAAACATGAGACATGCAAGGAAGCAGGAACATGACTCATACTCAGGGGCGGGTGTCAGGGGGAACAGTGAGAAGCCCCGATGTTGGATTTAACAATCAAAAACCTCAAAAACAATCAGAAACCATTGTAAACATGTTCATGCTTTAAGAAGTAAGGGAAGGTGTGATAAAAACAGATACAAAGTTAATGTTCTTGACGGCAATAAAATATAACCTTTGGGTTGTGGTTTCACCAGATAGAGCTCATTTGCATTTTTATTGGGTGCAAATAAGTCAACTCCTAAATTCAGAGTCAGGGCCATTAATTGTTAGGAAATAGCAGTCAAACAACGGTATAGTGTTCTGGAAAAAAACTAATCATTCAGTTACTCTAATAAACAATTCTTCAGTATGCTATTGAAAGGAGTTCTTTACCTTATTTTAAAATTTTGGATAATTTATCTTAACAAGAAATATGTCCCCATATGGACTAGGAAGAGAAACATATTCAAGGCAGAGGAATAAACAAGGAATAGAAAATAGCAATATGTTTGGAGAACAAGTGAATTCACTAATGACTGTGTATAAATTATCAGACACAGAACAGGAAGTTGGATAGTCAGTATCAAAAAGTCACTTACAATATAAATTTTTAAAAAATCACTTCTGTGCCTGGCTAAATAAGAGGTTTGCACTTTTATGCAAGTATTAACCTGTACCATTTACAGATTTTAAATAAGGATAAACATAATTTCAGAAAGAACAGTAAAAGAAAGGTAGCATTGAAGGGAAATAGACTGCAAACACCAATCTTGCATAGTTGTTTAGATCTACACTTCTCTAGATTTAATGTGCATACAAATCACTTTAGGAAACTTGTCGAAATTCTGGTTTGTATTTAGTAGATTTGAGATGGAGCCTGAGATTTTGAATTTCTAAAGTGCTCTCAGATAATGACAATGCTGCTGGTCTGTGGACTACACATTGGGTAATAAAATTCAAGATCAGCACTAATAGAAATATAATGCAACCCATATATCTCATTTTATTTTTTTAGAAGTCATGTTCAAAAGAAGTAAAAAGAAACCATTGAAATTAATATTAAAAATCAATTTTATCTAACCCAATGTATTTTAAAAGTTATCATTTCAACATGTCATCAATTAAAAGATGATTGATATTCAAATATTTTGCATTCTTTTGTTCATACTCAGTGTGAGATATCCTGTGTATCTTTTAAACTTACAATACATTTCAATTCATACTTTAAGTTTTCATTGGGAGTATTCAATCTTCATTTAGATTTTGCAAACTTAGAGTTGGAAAAGCTTTACATACTCAAGTTTATCCAAATGTACTCAAAATTTTTGCTATAACTGAGTCAAATTTCATGTTTTATAATTTAAATTAATTAAAATTAAACAAAA
The DNA here is from genome assembly GCF_000956105.1 of Propithecus coquereli. Lineage (NCBI taxonomy): Eukaryota > Metazoa > Chordata > Mammalia > Primates > Indriidae > Propithecus > Propithecus coquereli. Next base: position 1,814,274 of record NW_012146078.1, on the reverse strand, counting down.
TTAAATATCGGTTTCTCACTTGCACTAGCCATATTACAAGTGCTCAAGAATGAAGTAAAGACCGTGGCTATCAAATTAGAGAGTGCAGGTCTAGGTGACGTCAGAACAAGGGAATAGAATAGTGCTGTGCTGTAGCATTTAAGTGGTACTTTAAGGTAAAGAAATGCAAGAAGAAATTTAAAGAATACTCAAAGAGGTAGTAAAGAAAAAAAAAAGAGACAGTTCTCATTTATTCTTATAGCTCAAGAGAGTCAATTGCATGCATCTCTTCCCAATTCTGTATTCAGTGATGTTACACTGCCAGCTTGAATTTGGTCATGCTAGGTGTATTGACAACATAGATACTGGCAGAGGCTCCTCTCCTCCCCACGAGCCCATTGTTAAATATTTGCCAGCACATGACTAGAGTTAAGATATTTTGAAGTTTAAATTGGTTTATTTCCATTTTAGAAAACTTTAATAGCTTTCCATTCAAATAAAATCTATAAAATCCTATAACATACATAATCGGGCATCAGTCTCTCTCTCCAAAACCATCTACATTATGGTATTAGGTTACTCTGTTCTTCCTTTGAGCTTGTTTCAACTTATAATTATTTTTGCTTGTTGGACATTTTCCCCACAGAACTGTGAATTTCATCCCATTACATAGCATTTGCTCAAAGCTTCATTTCTCAGAAAAGCCATCAGGAACGAGTTCTTCCTTGACCATTAGTAATTAACTATCTGCAATTTGCTTTATTTTTCTTCCTAGAATTAGAACCTGAAATTTTATCTTTTTTAAACAATGCTTATTTCCTGTCTGTCTCTAAAAATGTAAGCTCCTTCAGAATTTTATTCATTTTGTTTTGCTGCCTCTCGCTCTACATGATAGAGCACCAGATGATGCCAACAGCACACAATAACAATTTGATGCATGTGGGAATGATCGAATGAGTGAATGAATTTCAATGGGACCTATAATGCATAGATTTGGTGAATGATTGGCTCTGGAGGATCAAAGAATAGGTAGAGCCAAGAGGTCTCTGAATTTCCCAGCTTAGATGATTAGGAAGGCATGCGGTAGAAAACATAATAAACACAAGGGGAAGAACACATGTGGAGATGAGTACTACAAGTTCAGCTTTGACTGTGCTGATCATAAATGCCTGTGGAAACTTCAGCTAGAGAAATCTGAAAGAACATTTAATATATATGCTCTCATTAGAGATTTGATAACTATGCTTAAAGGTAGCACTTAAAATCATTTAAGATCATTTAGAAAAATTGTGATAAAAGGAGAGGACAAAAATGTTAAGTGTGGAATTCTGGAGAACACTAAAATTAAGGTGACAATTAGAGGTAAAAACGTGTAAGAAAAAGTCAGAAAAGAAAGAAAGAAAATAGCAAAATAAGTAGTACAGAAACCAGAAAACAGCCTTCATTTATGCTTACAATAAAAAATGAATGCCATTTTTTTTCTTATGACAACAAATGCCAGGCGTTGTGTGAAAATACTGGTTATTCATGCAGGGATTGGGTATGATTCCTGCTAGATCTCAGAAGAAAAGAACACTTGGCAGTAAATACCAATAATTAGTCAGAAAAGTGTACTAGTTTAGTAATGATTTAGGATACAGGATAAGGCTGGATGTGAATTGTTCTGACTCAACTCTCTCCCATAATCATTCACAGTCCTTCTCATACACACCAACGTGTAAGTCCTGAGTACAGAGAAGGAGAAGCCTAAGTGGTAAAGTCAGAGAATCAGGGTCCCCAAATATTTCCTGTGAGATCTTCCTCTGAAAAGCTCAATACTAGAAAATTAGTGTCAAATCAATATAGGCCTTAAGGAACAACCAGCGATTGCTATAGAAAGCAAAATGACTCCTCAGGCAGGCACCAAAGTCCAAACTTGACCAGCACTGTTAATTAGACAATCTAAGAGCAACTGCAGCAGAAATTAAAGAGACCCACAAGACCTAGCAGAGGAGTGTCAGAGCCACGACAGGAAGCAGGGTTATGTGAAATATGGTCCTCAGATAACTTTTTGTCTTGGGAACCATGTTGAGGCCCTGCTACTTGGTAAGTGGGTTCTATTCATCTATGCAACTCAGGACCAGCTCAAGCTATTAAAATGATTTGTCCAGGTCCACACATTTTTTGAGAGTTAAAGTAGATATTTAGGTTATATCACAATATTTTTAACATTTGGAAATAATTTTTAAAAATAACAATTTTTGCGTGTCTTTTAGAAATAATTGCTCTAAAGTGTGGAATCCTATCTATTTGTGTGCAGACACCCTTACCAGTCTGATTTGCACTAAGTTGTCTACTTGTTGGCTCTACAATAAGATTGTTAGTCATTCTATTCTATGCTCATATAAGTTTCTTATGTATTATGCCTATTAGTTTTTATAACTTCAGTACCTGCAAAAAGGAGGTGCTTGATGTGTAGTTTTTGAATCATTTAAAAAACTTTTACTCTGTTCATACCTGTGGAGAACTAGCCAACAGTGTCCAAAGTGGAATATTACCACTGACCCATGGAGAAACATCCCACCAAGAGGTTGGAGCTGATACAAATTCCAACTGAAATTGCATTTTTCAACTGAAAATGGAAGTAGATGAAATAAAAAGTAATTCAGAATAAGTGAGTACTGCCTTTAACTTGAATCACTAAGCTAATTTTTACTTTTTTAATGTCTACATATGTGCCTGCTCTAGGGAGTATTCTGGTTATCATAAAAAAATGTCTGTCAGCTAAAGCAGAGATTGAAATACACATTGTAACACATAGAAACATTATGTGAATTTGTGTCACTCCCTGGAGAACTTTAGGTTCATGAAAAGCAATAAATGGATTACATGAAGACATAAATATGCCCCTGCATTTTCATCTGTGACAGATATACTCTTATTGCAATGCCGTCTTTAAAACTGCACCACCTTGGGCTATGAGCTCATCAGAGCTCTCAAGCTCAGCAGGGTCAAATCTGGTTAATGTTTTGAAGAGTGACCTCCAAGGAAAATCCAGGTGCAAGAGGATATAATGCTAGTAATTCAAGAGATGACATGGTTCCCTTTAAGTCACTAATAAGCAATTCCCCCTCAAGGCCATTATCAGACACCATGCTACCGGAGGTTTCGTCATACAAATTTAATATATGTAGACATTTCAGTTCTCATGAATTTTTCCATGATAATTATTCTTTATTGAATACTTTTTTCAAAGTTTTCAGAAAGGTACATACAGAATATTAGTACAAATTACCATCTCAACCACTTTAAATGTACAATTCAGTAATATTATGTTTATTAGTATTTTTGCCACCTATCCCCAACATCCATCTCTAGAACTCTTTTCATTTGGCAAAATTAAAACTCTATACCCATTAAACAATAACTTCCCATTCACTCTTCTCCTAGCCTGGGGCACCCACCATTTTACTTTTTGTCTCTGCGATTCTGATTACTCTAAGTACGTGATATAAGTGGAATCATACAGTATTTGTCTTTTTGTGAATGGCTTACTTCACTTGGCATAAGGTCCTCAAGTTTCATCCATGCTGTAGCAAATGTTAGAATTTCTTTTTTTTTTCCAAGCCAAACTGTATTCCATTGCGTGTATATGTCACAATTCGCTTATCCGTTTATCCGTAAATGGATATCCATCAACACTTGGGTAGCTTTCACATTTTAGCTGTTGTGAATAATGCTGCTATGAACATGGGTTTACAAATATCTCTTTGATGCCACTTTCAATTCTTTTGGGTATATATGCAGAAGCGTAATTGCTGGGTCATATGGTAATTATATTTTTAAGTTTTTGAGGAACTGCCACATAGTTTTCTACAGCAGCTGCACCATTTTATATTCCCAAAAAAACGGTACAAGGGTTTCAATTTCTTCACATACTCATCAAACTTATTTTCTATATTTTTTTATGTTTGCTTGTTTGTTTTATAGTATCCATTATAATGGGTGTGAGATAGCATTTCATTATGTTTTGATTTGTATTTTCCTAGTAATTAGTAATATTGAGCATCTTTTCATGTGCTTATTGGCCATTTGACATCTTCTTTGGAGAAAAATATATTCAAGTCCTTTGCTTATTTTTAAATCATGCTGTTTGTTTTTTTATTGTTGAGTTTTAGAGTTCTCTTTATATTCTAGATATTAACCACTTATGAGATATATGATATGCAAATATTTTATGTCATTCTTTAGGTTGTTTTTTTTCACTGTTGATAATGTTCTTTGATGCACAGAAGTTTTTGATTTTCATAAAGTCCAATTTGTCTATTTTTTTCTTTTGTTGCCTCTTCCTTTGCTGTCATAGCTAAGAAAACATTGCCAAATCCAATGTCATGGAGCCTTTGCCTTTTGCTTTCTTCTAAGAGTTTTATAGTTTTTGGTCTTATGTTTAGGTTTTTGATTCATTTGAGTTAATTTTTGTATATGGTGTTAGGTAAAGGTCCAATTTCATTCATTGGAAGGTACATATACAGTTTTCCCAGAACCTTTACTGAAAAGACTGTCCTTCCCCATTGGACAATCTTGGCACCCTTGTGGCAAATTACTTGACCATTTACACAAATGTTTCTTTCTGGGCTTTCGGACCTATTCCATTGGTCTATATGTCTGGTCTTTATAGCAGTAACAGAGTGTTTTGATAACTGTGGCTTTGTAATAAGTTTTGAAATCAGAAGT
>NW_012146078.1:1803146-1808440 GCF_000956105.1 Propithecus coquereli | reverse complement strand
TTGAAAAGGATTGGTGATAGTTCTTCTTTAAATATTTGGTAGAATTCACCATTGAAGATGTTAGGTCCAGGGCTTTTCTTTGTCAGGAGATTTTTTATTACTGATTTAATCTTCTTACTATTGATACTTATAGGTCTATACAGATTTTTTTTTCTTCGTGGTTTAGTCTTGGTAGGTTTTTGTGTTTCTAGAAATTTGCCCATTTCATGTTAGCATACAATTTCTCATAGTACTCTCTTATAATCATTTTTATTTCTGTGTAATTTGTAGTATATCCCCACTTTCATTTCTGATTTTAGTAATTTGAGGCCTCCTTCTTTTTCTCTTAGTCTATCTAGCTAAAGGTTTGTGAATTTTGTTGATCTTTTGAAAAAACCAAACCCAGTATAACTGAGTGATGAAGGCTGATTACTTGTGATAGATAATTTTATGTGTCAACTTGACTAGGCCACAGGGTGCCCAGATATCTCATTAAACATTATCCTGGGTGTGCCTCTGAGAGTGTTTTTGCATGAGATAAACATTTGAATTGGTAGACCGAGTAAAGCAAATTTCCCTCCCCAGTGTGGTTTGGCCCCATCCAATCCATTGAAAGCCTAAATAAAACAAAAAGGCTGAGTGAAGGAGAATTCATTCTCTGTCTTAAATGTCTTCAAGTTGGGACATCGATCTTCTCCTGCCTTTAAACTTAGATGGAACTTTTACTATCATCTCTCCTGCTTGTTAGGTCTTTAGAAATACATCATCAATTCTCCTAGGCGTCTCTAGCTTTCTAGCTGAAAATCTTGGGACTTCTCAGCCTCCATAATCACATGATCTAATTTCTTATCATAAATCTTTTCCTATACATATAATCTATTGGTTCTGTTTCTTTGGGGAACCCTGACTAATACACATAGTATATCTATTAATACTCTAGCATGCCCAGTTCTATCAGCTCTTTTCTTCCTCTTATCAATATCTATTTCAGGAGTTCTGACATTTCTACTTTATTTAATGTGAGACATTACTTTCTGCAAATTTCCAAAAGCTATCTTAGCAGCATGTTAGCACCTTCTCCCTCAGTCATTGCCAGGGAGATAAATGCTATATTCTAGGAAAGAATCCTCTAAGAAAAATGTTCCTTTGTCAAACCTTATGTTCTACCTCATCAATCCTGCTACCTTAAAATCTGTTCTCATAACATACTCCCCTGGCTTTGCCTGTCAATGTTGGCCAAACTGGACAGTTCTTTAGGGTACAGTTCCTTTCCTCTCTTAACAGGTTCATCACCTGTTTATGCTGCAACTTGACCTACTTGATTTTTTAGATTAGGTTTCCAGGGAAATAGATTCTGAAACAGATTTTCCCGCAGAACCTTTATCCAGGGTGTCACTGATATCAACAATTTTGGAAGAGCTAAGGAAGACACATATGGCCACCAGAAAAAGGGAGGCCTCAGGCAATCTCATGAATGTCCATTTAGAGTCATGCCCCTAAAATAAGTAAGTTAGACCTTTATATCCCTGTATCTCCATGTCCAGGGATTGGCAAACTTTGTAAGCACCAGATAGAATTATAGGTTTTGTGGATTATATTTATTTTCTGTCAAGTATTCTCTCCCTCCTCCTCCTCCTCTTCCTCCTCATTCTCCTTTTATTACAACCCTTTAAAAAATAAAAATCATTTTAATCTTAAAAATTTTGCCCATTTTATTGTTTTTAAGTGTTTTTATTCTTAAAAGTTTTCTAGATATTTCAGATGCAAATCTGGGATCAGATATGTGTATTGAAAATATTTTTTCCAGTGTGTGACTCTTTTCCCTTTACCCAACAGCAACTTTAAAAGAAGAGAAGTTTTTAAAATTAATAAAGACCAGTTTTTATATATTTTTTTTCTTTTGTGGTTTATGCTTGTTTTTCTCCTATCTAAGAAATGCTTGCCTAATGCAAAGTCAGAAAAAAATTTCATCTATTTATTTTTACCTCTGAAGTTTTATAGATATAGCTCTTCCATTAGGGCCGAGGGCTCATATTGAGTTAATTTTTGTGTATTAGCATCTAACTCTTTGAGTGTTATTTGTTGAGAAGACTAGCCTTTCACCGCTGAATTACACTGAGGCTTTTGCAAAATAAATGTGTGGTTCTATTACTATACTATTTTTTCTATTTCATTGATCTGTTACATATGTCTGCTCTTGTATCTTGATTACTGCCACTTTTAGCCATGTGAGTTTGGAGCATTTGTATGTATGGCGTTTCAAGGATGGTATAGATGCTGATGGAAAGGTACAGTATTTTTGTTTTAAAGAAACATGATAGAATTTATTTCTTTTGAGACATTATCAGATAAAAATAAAGCAATAACATGTATTTAATATAGGTCTCAGGCTCATACACATTTTTAGTCATACTTTAAAATTAAAGTAACAAGGCAAGTTAGATATACAAATAATTTCAAAACAGGGATTTTTAAGCTTGAACCTCAGTAGTATTCACAAACTTGTTTTGACTGAATCAGAATGACAATAATGCTTATCAATGCTTTCTTGCATTTATTCCTCAAGTATTTATTGAAATCTAGATATTCACTACATTGTATTTGAAGATAGAACTCTAAAGATTTGTTCTTGTTTTCAGGGTTTTCAGAGTGGTAAGGAAATGTACACACATAATAAAACTTTGTGGTAAGTGGTAAGTATGTAATCTTTGCAGTGAATTCAGGAAGGCTACCCACGGAAAGGATGCCAGTGTTAAATTTTGGAGATTGAGTAGAATTTTCCCTAATAAATCACTAGGTTAAATTCCATTGGGTGAAAATGAAAGGTTTGTGTGGTTTTTTGTTTTGTTTTTGGTTTTGAATCCCCTGAATAGTTTATTTTTATGCTTGTCACTCACAAAGTACATTTTGAGTGCAATGAGTAAGTCAAATGTTTTTCTCAATAATTTCCTAAAAATATAGTTTTCTTTACCTTTTAAATGTATGAAGACTTTCCCAACAGTTATTTATCTTCATTTTTAAAATGAGAAATAGAAGATTGATATCTACTCACCCCGGAGCCCAATGAATATTCAAACCAGGTACTACCTGGTTAATTATTTTATCAGAGGGTATTTCAAAAACCCCAATATATGAATGCATTCTCCAGTGTGGCTAGCTTTCTCTTGAGTAGTAATTTATACTTGGTAAGTTCTGGCTGCCTTTGGATGACAATGATGATGATATAGTGCGAGGAAGCTATGATTTATCACAAACAATACATGCAGTGAACTGCTAGAGAAGAACAGCATAAGATGGAAAGGATTTCAGGACTCCTCTCCCATTATATTGAGTCATACATACTGTTTCTGTTTTTCCTCCTAGTCTATCACTGCCACTTGATAAATTATTTAAATGATAGGGACTGGAGATAGTATTCAAAATCTAATCCATTTGGTTGTTAAATTAAATTTTTACTATAAAGTAATTTTCAAAAAATAGCCATTGGTTTGATTGTGGAATCAAAGATATTTAGGTTATTTTTTACTTTTTGCAAAAGAGTTGTTAAATATAAGATTTAGAGGGAAAAGTACTTTTGTTATTACTTTGCCCAAAAATTAATAATGGGTCATCAAAAAGAATTTTTAATATTTAAAAAAAGGTGTTTGAAAAACTCCAACTTTTCTATCCAGAGTGCTAACCTGAGCAGATTCTGATGCTTATGAACTCCCGCTCAAACTCCATACCAATAGGTATATGGGCAATCTGAACAGACATTGCTCTAAAGAAGATATGCAAATGACTAACAAATATATGATAAAATGCTCAACATCACTAATCATTAGGGAAATTTAAATCAAAACCACAATGAGATATCATCTCATCCCAGTTAGGATGACTGTTACCAAAAAGACAAAAAATAACAAATGCTGGTGAGGATGTAGAGGAAAGAGAAATTTTATACACTGTTGGTGGGAATCTAGACGAGTACAGCCACTGTGGAGAAGAACATGGAAGTTCCTCAAAAAACAACAAATAGAACTACCATATGATCAGGCAATCCCCTACTAGGAATTTATACAAAGGAAAAGAAAGTATTATATTAAAGAGACATCTGCACCTCCATGTTTATTGCAGCACTATTCACAATATCCAGATAAGGAATCAACTTACATGTCCAAGAATAGGTGAATGGATAAAGAAAATGTGGTATATATGTACAATGGAATACTATTCAGTCATAAAAAAAAGAATGAACGTCTGTAATGGATGGAACTAGAGGGTATTATGTTAAGTGAAACAAGTGAGGAACAGAAAGTTAAACATCACATATTCTCACTTATATATGAAAGCTAAAAAAGGTTGATCTCCATAGAAGTTAAGAGTAGAATAGAGAATACAAGAGGCTGTGAAGAGTAGGAGAAAGGGATGGATAGGTAGAGATGTGTTAAAGGATACAAAATTACAGCTCGATATGAGGAATAAGTTCTAGTGTTCCATACCACTGTAGGATGGTAGAGTTAACAATTACACATTAAATAGTTTTAGATGTCTAGAAGGGGGCTATTGAATGTTTTCAACACAAAGAAAGGATAAATGTTTGAGATGATGGCTATGCTAATTACCTTGATCCAATCACTACATTATATGTATTGAAACATCATCATGTACCCCATGAATATGTACAATTATTAATTAGAAATTAAAACAAATAAATACAAATATTGAGAGGCAAGAAAAAAAATAAAGCACCAAATAGAAAAGAAAAAAAGGGAATGCATTGGACAATTACTAGGCCTTAATCGTTTACTATTACATTTAATAATTCACATGAATCACCAAAGGAGGCTAAATTTGGGAGGTGACCCTTGCAAACACTCTTTTTTTAAAATATAAGACTCAAAGAATACTGTCCTGGAATAAGTACCTAGAATATACTTGAAACTCTTTAAGACTTTTTTTGACTTCTCAAAGAATAAAAAAAATAGGTGGCTCTAGTGATTTCAGATATGAAAAAAGAAATAAAAAACATGAGTAAATGTAATGATTATTTTTGAGTATACGCATGACTATCTAGTTGACTAATTGATTTTATATGACAGATGTCAAAATCTTTCTACTAAGTTCTTCAAGTCAGCTGTTTCCTTTGCAAGAAAGTTTTCACATTTTGTAAATGTAAATGCATTTAAATTAGTTTGATGCAAATCCTATAACATTTTGCATCCAAGCAGACATAGAATACTTTTACTTTTGCATTTTGCTTTAATTTATATAAATTATTAGGCCTCCCAGGAGTACTAATTCCTTAGTAATACATAATAATAAAAAGAAGTAAA
>NW_012146078.1:1800177-1802451 GCF_000956105.1 Propithecus coquereli | reverse complement strand
TTAATACATAATATCTTTTATTTGTGTGTGTGTTATATTGAGCAGATTTCATTCTTTCTTTGTGTTAGTAATATAACAGATAATAAAAGAGTGTATTGACATTTAAAAGAAAATAAATAAGATTTCTTGCTAAAACTACTATTGTTTAAGCACAATAATCTAGCTTAGCCATTGTCTATGAAAGAAAAATAGAAAACTATATCCTAGCTAGAGCCTAATTCTAGGAATGCTACATCATTCTCTCTGAGCATATAAACAGAACAATTTCATGGAATGGCAAATACTTATGACATATACGAAAAATCACCAAAACTACAGATGTTATTCTAAATCACAGAAATCTCTTCAAAAGATACATGGGAGATCCAAATTTCCACCACAGATGCCTGCAATCCTGATCATAGAAAATCCCCTCAGTGCTCTTAAGTCCCATTCCAAGTATAGGTCCCTACTAGAAATCCACAGACTGCATTGTCCCAGAAGGAGAATCCACTCTGAATCCCCCAGAGGACCCAGTCTGCTGAAGCATGGTGCCAATTTGAGAGTGGAGTCAACACAAGATTACATCTTGCTCTGAGACCCGAGACCACCTGCATTGCCATATCCTTGGGGCCTCACCAACATCCACCAAGAGGGCTACCTCAATGCAGCACAAACTGGACCCAGCGATGCAGTTGTATTTTTGGTACCCAAGCCCATGCAGTACCCTGCACCCCAGGGAACAGTTGGTTCAGCACATAAAAGAGGCTGAAATTGTTATGATATAATGAATTCTAAACCATCGTAGAATATAGTAATGTAATTTGTGTCAAAATGTGAAGAAAATCCTCTAGATTTCTGCCTAGCAACATTAAAATAGTAGGTGTGCATTTCCTATGACACATCAATTCCATCCGTAGTCATTCCACTCTAGAGAAGCTTGTACAAGTATGTACATAGAGACAGTTATAAGACTATTTGTGGTAATATTTATGAGTAACAAAAATAGAACCAATCTAAGTATTAATCCATAAGAGAATGGATAAATCGTTGTATATTCATAAAACAGAATATGAATAGTTAAAATAAATAAAATAATGCTCTCATAGATTCATTCTTCATTCATTCAACAAATATTTTTTCAGCATTTTCCTCACTCATTCCGCTCTGAGCAGGATGCCTTCTATCATCTTTCTCCATAGAACTGACATGTTATCATTTTTTTCTTGCCACTGTACCTATGATTCAAATAGTGGTTATCAAGTGAAAGTGATAGTCATTAAGGAAAAAAAAAAAAACAACTTCTTATGTAAAACAAAGAAATAGATAAACATTTTATCTGTCAATAATTTTTCTTTTTTGCTTAAAAAAGTATCAAAGAATAAATCACTTATAATTAGTTTACTTAAAATCAAGCGAGGGCACAACTTCCTTTGCACACCAGTTATGCAGTATTTTCTCAGTAGGAACAATGTGTTTGCCATCTTCTTTCTCCATAATGTGTCACAGGAATAAAAATCCAAATCTCATACAGTATTTTATCATATATAACAAATCAAATTTAGAAAAATCCAAACAACTATTTTTATATTTCATAATATCTTAAATTGTCCTTAGAAGAAACAAAATTTGTCTTTAGAAATATTAGATTTATTGAGTAATGTTAGAAATATTAGGTAATATTGTCGAGATAATATAAATGAAAGCGAAGGTAAAATCATTATTTCTTGAGTTGATTTTCATTTTTTACTTTATTCACTGAATTGAAAAATGATACTCTAGTACTGCCCTCTTTTTGCTTCTTTCTCTTATTTTTCATGATAATCCATCACAGTCATCTGTAGAAGAAAGTCATAATATTGTCATCAGTGCCATTTTGAATGACAGTTTATCCTAATAACATGTCTCTACTACTTCTGAATTGCAGTGAAACTTCCAGCTCCAAGTTCCTGCTTAAACAGTGTTTGCATTCTTTGTGTCAATTGCCATTACTTAAAGTATAATCTCCTTCAATCCAATTCTATCTACATAGTTTTCACATTTATTGGAGAGTACATTACTAAGAGTAGAGGTTTGCTTTATTTAATTATATAATTTGCCATGGAAATTAGCATTGCATCTAACAACTAGAAAGTAACTAATAATTATTTTTCAAAGAAATGAATAAATAATGTTCACTCTCTTTATGAGCTCATTTGACCTCCTTTTCCTAAGGCCGTTATGCTGCTATTTCAAGTTGTAGTTTTTTAATTCATTATTGGGCTAAGACAGATGTATGTTTTGGTGGCATTCTTT
>NW_012146078.1:1796010-1799642 GCF_000956105.1 Propithecus coquereli | reverse complement strand
AGAGTAAGTCAAGTATTATACAAGTGCTGTTCTGTATGCTATTTAAATAGTTTTATAATAATTATGTGAAAATAGAAAAAAGTGAGACTCAGAGAAGTTAACTAACTTATTTAAAGGCACCTCTTTCTAAGTGGAGGAGTTGAGAAATAAAACACATGAGGATAAGGAAATCAAGACCACTTTTCCTACAAACAAGGAACAAATGTAATTCAAGTACTTAGGTATCTCATATAATAATGTTCACTTCATCTTTTGTATCATATGGGCTTGATCTTGATGATAATATACTAAATAATTTTAAGCTTTTCTTTGTTGAAAAACTAAAACATATCATTGTGGTGAAACAAACTCTAGAAAGCAAAAGTCAGCTCAATTTATTCAAAAAATAATTAAAAGATTAACAGAACATTCATTTCCCTCAGGTTGGCATGATTTCATCTCTGCTTCTTATTTCTATTTTCATCTGATGATCAATCATGTTATGCACAGCAACCTGTCAAAATGTGCTGTGTTAGCAAATCTGGGATGCTTTGTTCATCTTCTCCTCAAAGCCCACAAGTTTTAATAGTACAAGTGAACTCTAGTTTGTATTTGGAAGTAAAAGCAAAAGAGTAGATCAAGAACATCTTATTTTGATATTCTTCATAATTTTTTTCTATTGGTCAAAAAAGTGATGATCATGGTAACTGCTTTGTTCTGTCAGAAATTTCCAGCATTCTGTATGGAAACATATGTTACAATTTTAAATAAAATGGGGAGAAAACATGTATCTTTTATTATGTAAATCCTTCAGTGACTCACAGCATTCTGTGATAAACAACTGATGTAAACTCCTCTTTAGTTAGGAAGAAACAGTCTTACTCATTTGACATTTCCTCTGTATGTAGTTAAATTCTTTCAAGTTAATTTCTTTCATGCTAACAATTTATCTTACTTCTTCAAGAATTAGTAACTTCCATCAACTAATGAAAGAATAGCACATTCAAACTTCCCCAAAATGGCAATAACTTATTAGATCTCCAAAAGCAATAACAAAATATTTTTTAATCACTTAGAATATCCACTAAGATTATCTGTGAAGCTATTTATACCAGTTAGGCTGCATCCTTCTATGAGTATCAAAACATACAGCCAAATATTGCCTAAAGAATAAGATTTATTGGTTTAAATATTAAGAATTCTGGAGAAAGGGTGGCTTCAGATTGGCTAATTTAGCAACTCAGTTTGTTTCCCATTGCAGTCATGTGATGGTCACAGAAATTCTAAGCATCATTATTTTACTCAGCAACATCAACAGGCACAAAAAATGGGAGAATCCCTGATTTCTGTACCGTTTTAAGATGGAAAAAACTTTGTGGGAAATGTCTGTGCAGATATCTCCTTAGTTTGTATTTGCCAGGTTTGCATCACAAACTCTCACTTGCAGCACTAACTGTCAAAAGGAATGGATCTTTTACGAGTTGCTTACACTTTATTTACTCCTTGGTCAAATCAATGCCGATCAGTGAATAAAATATGGCTTCTGTTACCAAAACATGAGGCAGATGGGTGCAGGGATGGCTTTGGATAGGCAAACAATAGTGACTGCCAGTCCCTTTTGTGATACTAAAATCTGTAAAGCATTTTCTTCTTTTTGTGTAATATGTATTATCAAAATATAAACAGGAATTTGTTGGTTCTGCTAATTTCACAAAGAATATTAATTTGCCTCTCTGGATGTTATTCTGTTATGTGATATCATGGGTAGTCTGAACCATGATCACATTGCCATTTAGTTACCAGATATAAACATATATAGAAAATAATTAGAAACGTATCAGTGAAGTAGAGGATGTGTTAAGTTGTGGGTTTTATTTTTTAGATGAGGAAAACACAAGGGTAAAATAATGTTCTAGTGGCACTATCCACAAAAAAAAAAAAAAAAAGAGAGAGAGAGAAAGAGAGAAATTAATGAGGGCTCAAACTGCAGTGGAAAGCTTTGTAGATCTAGACATTGAGCCTGATTATGAAGCATAGGTGGATTTTTAAATATGGAGATTACAGAAATGAAGTTTTGGTAGTGATGGAACTAGAATGAACAGATATATGGACTCAGGGGTGAGCTCAGTAAATGGAACCTGGTTGGAAGGTAGTGGAGAGTTAGGGGCTTATGAATCCTGGGTGGTAACTCTGAAGTTAAAATCAGATCAACTCTGAGTTTAAGAGCAGAATTCAAGATAACTTTTATAGTTCTGGTTCTACAAATCAAACCACATGTTCCTACGGAAAGGCAACTGTGGGAAACAAAAAATAGCTCTCAGTTTCATTCCAATGAGAGATTCAGTGTTTTATTTACTCACATTGACTTTAGATAAGCTACTTAATTCCTCTATGTCATCATTGTAAAGTCAGAATGATATTTACACATATTGCCTAGAATTGTAATAATGCAAAGAACAAAAGTATGCTAAAACATCCTGCATAAATCTTCAGCTCCTAGTAGGTGATTAATATATATAAATTTCTTTTTTCCCGTGACATGCACGTTTTATATATATATATGTGTGTGTGTGTGTGTGTGTGTGTGTGTGTGTGTGTATGTATTTATTTATACACACACACACACACACACACACACACACACACACACACATAATCTTATGGATGGAGCTAGGTCAACGACTTTGAATATTTCTTGGTGTGCAAAATTCATAATAAATTAATAATGAGACCCAAAGGCATTAACAATCTCAGAAATTCTTTGATTTAAAATTTGCGTGCAGAAATCTTTCCAACATGAAATTTCCCTTTGTGTTAGAGTGATTTGTAATAGTGACCATTCTGGGATAACTTCAGAGTTTACATCAAATGTTAATGTACGTGTTATGAAAATATGAGAACTAACATCATTGTTTAAATTTGTAGTATTAGTATGTAAATAAAAGCTTGTAAAGTCAAAATTGTATGCAAGTATTTGGAGCTACGAAGCTATTGATTGTCGTAATGAATTGTATCCTGATGGATATTTGGACAGTATTTTGTATTAAAACTTCATTTAAAGAATTCATTTAAGAATGGTTGAAAATGAAGAGCAGATGACCCATTAGAAAGAATCCACCAAGATATCAATGTCTGCCATAAGACCTTAAACCTGAACTTAATAGCATTAAACAGTCAGTCTGAGAAAGAGTTGAATCAAGAGCAAGACTTCGCAGGGCTGCATGTTATTAACTCATACCTGTTAATAAACAAGCAGCTCCATCTGGTGTGTGCTGTCTGTTGTCTCCAGACCTCACAGACTCATGTTTTACATGTCAGTGTTCAAGTGTAAATCAGAAAGGGCCACCCAAATACTTTGCAAACTGCAGAGCTGTTTAAACTAAATAAAAGTGCATCCAGCATGACAGTCTTGTACGGATTACTTTTAAGTTTACTGTATTATGTGGCATTACCTCACTAGATAAAACTTTGTATTGTCCTAATTTCCGGTTGCATATATAAATTCAGGGTTTTTTCCCCATGCTGCCTGTGTTTCAATTTCATTTCATATGTGTAAAGCAAGTTAAAACTTCCCATGTTATCTACTCCTCATTATTTAAATCCCTCTTTTTTGCAAAAATGCGAAATACATTTCAAAATATGTATGGGGTTTT
>NW_012146078.1:1791185-1794924 GCF_000956105.1 Propithecus coquereli | reverse complement strand
TGGTTTAGGGTTTATGAGGTCTCATGAGAGTGAACAGGAAAAATGGTGCAGGAAAGGTGGAAAGGCTATCACAAGTGAGATCAAAACAAACAAACTTGCCAGAAAAGGAAGGGGCTATTTTCTCTCCAAATTCTTTCTCTAGGGACTCAGGAATAATATACAGATAATGTCAGCCAAATAATGGGTTAAAGCAGCTATTGGTGGGCTTGCTTAGGAAACACTAACATTTAAACTAGTTTATACATAAAAATATGTTCTTCATCCCAAACAACTGATGCACAAATGCACTTTTGGAATACAATCCATTCATAAATTGTGGTCTCCTCATATAATTACATTCAGACAAAAATTCTCTGACTCATAAACAAATTAAACAAATAATTTCCTTCCCAAACATCTGTTAGTATGAATTGCAATCTTGTACACCAGCCACAAGATGCCTCATAATAACATGTGTGGTACAACCTTAACATATGAAGAACATGAAGTCATGAGTTCTTACGGACCTTGTTAGTCATTATTAACCATTTATTCATACTCTTTCCCCAAAGATTTTAGTCAGGGCTTTCTAGAGTAGTAGATGGTGACTTCATTTCTTTCTTGGACATTCTGGAAGAAACATTATTTCTGAAGATAATAAACTCTGGGACTGTTACTAATGACCTTATCTTTCATTTTATAATGTACTTCCCAAAATCCATTTACATTTTTATAGTTGAAATTAATTAAATCCATTTGACTTCAGTGAAATTAGTGACTTTATTGCAGACAATGAATCCAATAGCTACTTATTATCACATATTTGGGAAGTGGTTGATTTCAGATAATACAGGTATAAAGTGGAAAAAGATGTCATTAGACAGAATGTTTAAATTGGTTAATAAGGAGTTGGCCTCCTCTAAAATTATTTGCCAAACCTAATATTTTAAAATGATAATGAGAAAAACTAGATATTGTACCTTCTATAATAATACTTGCTAATAGTTATTGAGTGCTTACAATATTCTGGGTCCTGTTGTAAGGCTATATAGAAATATGGTATCATTTAATGGTAACAAAAATACTATGAGATAGGCACCAGATTTTGACAGTTTTAAAATGAAGAAAATGAGTAGAAAAAGATTAAGCATTTCGTTTAAAGTCACACAGCTAACAAGTGGCAAAAGTCGACATAGATTAAATGGTAGAGTACATGTGTTATCATTTATATGTATAAAAGAAATTTTGTATAATTAATTGTTAAGTAATTTAGATACTATATCAAAGCATGCATTAGGCACTTTAGGAGCTTATTGAGGAACTTAGGATTTTTCTTCATTACTTTATGTCTAGGAGTTCTAACTCCAAAGACTGTATCATAGAGATGATTTTTCTACACTTTTATTTTTCAAACAGTGTTTGTTATTAAAAGTCAAAAATTACTTTTATCTCATCAATACAATGCACTTTTGCAAGTATTGTAAGAATTCCATAGACATTCAAAAAGATAGAAAGAAGGAAGGAAGGGAGGGAGGAAGGGAGAGAGGAAGGACAGAAGGAAGGAAGGAAGAAAGGAAGGAAGGAAAGAGATATAGTGAAAATTAATTTGAGTTGTTTCATGATGGGCATATCTCTTACCACACCCACTCAGTAAGTTAGATCAACACACAAATGTTTGTAGTGTAGTATAACATATCACGAGAAGAATATAAATAAATTAAGCAGTAAGTACCTCCAAAGGCAGAAAAAGTATATAGAGATACCAGTCCAGGGAATATAGATAGGCCTTACAGGATGAATAATTGGAGCTAATTAAGACAGGAATATGATAAAGTGCAAACTTCATTTAATGCATAGAACATTCTTTGGTTTATCTAATGTAAATATTAAAATGTATAGGTGAAAAGGAAAAAGCAGGATTTTTAAAAAGGTGTTTGGGGTGTCTATCAGTTATCTATTACTTTTTATGAATTACTTTAAAAATTGCTAACATACAATCAATTGTTCAATATCTTTCATGAATCTGTGGTTTGTCGATTGGGCTTAGCTGGGCAGTCTTCTGCTGCTCATGCCTGGGGTCGCTCATGCAGCTGCAGTCAGCAGCTAGTTTGACTAGGGCTGGATTGTCCAAGATAGCCTCACTCACACGCCTACTGTTTCTGCCAGCTGTTGGCTAGGTTGTCCTGGTTCTCCTCCATGTGTTCTCTCCTCTACCACCTAGCTAGATTGGACTTCTTTAAATCACGGAGAAAGTATTGCAAGATGGTGAAAGCAGACACTGCAAGGCCTCTTAAAACCTAGTCTGAGAAGGCACACAATGTCACTTCAGCATTGTATTGGTCAAAGTAAGTCACAAGGTCAACTCAGATGTAAGAGCTGAGGAAAATACAGACTTCACCTCTTGATGGGAGCAAAGTTATATGGCCAAGAGGCCCAGATACAGAGACCCATGATGCATGAAGGGCCATTATTATAATAAAAAGGGCCATTAAGTGGCTCAGTACTGAATTATTCCATCAGCATACAAACATGCTGCTAATTCTTCTTCCATGTTTTACAGAACTTATTCTTCACTCCACTTCCAACTCAGATAACTCATTTTTCTGTTTTGTTTTCCTTTGTGGAAAATTGCCTTCAAAGAATAATCCGTTCTCATGCTCTTTGATTTCTCTCCTCTTATTCACTGTTAAACCCAATCCACTCAGCCCTTAATCCTCACCACTCCACCAAAACGTCTTCTTGAATTTATCAGCGACATCCACAATTTTAAATCCAATCGTTAATTCTTAGCCCTTTTCTTCTTTGATGTATCATCAACATTTTGCACAATACAATACTTTCTCCTTTTTGTTCTTCACATGCTTTCTAGGATAACACACTGATGTCCATTAAAATGCACTGTTCAGATTTCCTAGTGTAGGGATCATAATTGAAGGACTACCTGCCCCAGCACTCCTAGGTCCATCCCTGTGTTTGAGTGGATTTCCTGCTTCCAACAGGCTGCTGCCACCCAGTGGCTGAGCACAGCGTCAGTAGTAACGTAGGCCTAATCCCAAGAGATGTGAACTAGGGACTTTGCTGTTAGCAGTTTTGTGTTCTTTTTTTAAAATTACTTCTATTTCCTTTTTTCTAGCTTGATTGAGGTATAACTGACAAATAAAACTGTATATATTTAATATATTTAAAGTGTACAATGTGATCATTTGACTTACGTATACATTGTGAAATGTCAGGTGCATCTATCACTTCACATAGCCACCTTCTCTTGTTTTCCTTTTGGTGAGAATGCTTAAGATCTAATCTCCTAGCAAATTTCAAGTGCACAGTAAAGTTTTATTAACTATAGTTACCATGCTGTACATTAGATACTCAGACTTTATTCATCTCATAACTGAAAGTTTGCACCCTTTGATCAGTATCTTCCCATTTTCCCCACCCCCAGTCCTGGCATTATCATTCTGCTCTGTTTCCATGAGTTCAACTTTTTTGTTTTACTTTTAGGATTCCACATATAAATGATACCATACAGTATGTGCCTTTTCTGTCTTGCTTATTTCACTTAACATAATGATGTCTACATTTATCCATCCTGTTGCAAATGGCAAGATTTCCTCCTTTTTATGGCTGAATAATATTCCTTTGTACATATTTATACACACTCAACACATTTTTTTATCTATTCATCCATCAATGAATACTTAGGTTTTCCCATATCTTGACTATGTCAAATAATGCAAATAATGCTTCAATGAACATGCAA
>NW_012146078.1:1778873-1780000 GCF_000956105.1 Propithecus coquereli | reverse complement strand
TTTTAAGAAATTGTTTAATTTGCACAATATTCTACCCTGAGGAACTTAGACTCTCAGAATGTTAGAGCAGGAGAAATCTTAAAGATCAGATGGGGTGATGGTATAGTTCTGTATTTCTGGCTTGCATTGATAGTTATGGGATTCTACATATGAGATGAAATTCAAAGGACTTAACGCAGATTGTACCAATGTGAATTTTTTTATTTTAATTAGGCTATAATTAAATATGATAAAACCATTGGGGAAAACTCAGTGAAAGGTACATCAGATCTCTCTGGGCTATTTCCAACTTCTTGTGAATCTATCATTGCTTTCAAATAAACAGTTAAAAAAATTATATTCCCTATCTTAGAGTCCCTGCAATTGAGGTTACAGTTGACTTCCACGCCTTATGACAAACACAACACATTCCGAGCCTTGCCTAGTAGACATTTCTAGGGGGCTTGCAATGTCTCCCTAAGATTTGGATCAAACTGGAAGCATTCTACATCTGATTTTAACTGTTAAGAGAATATTAGTCCTACCACTGTCCCTTCATATATTCAAAAAGATACTTGCTGTTTATTATATGTTCAAATTGTGTCCCCCCAAAACATATGTTGAAGTTCTAACTTCAGTACTTCTGATTGTGATCTTGTTTGGAAATAGAGTCTTTGAAGATGTAATCAAATTAAGATGAGATCATACTCAACTAAGGTGAGCTCTAATCCAATATGATTGGTGTCCTTATTAGAAAAGAAGAAGTGACACAAAAACACAGAGGAAACATGCCATGTGAAGCAGACATCAGAGTGATGTAGCTGAAAATCAAGTCATGCCAGAGATTAACAGCTACAACCCCAAGATTGGCAAAGAAGGATTATTTCCCATAGCCAAGAGATCCATCTTCTTCCCTCAAAATATCATATTATTGTGTACAGAAAGAATATGTATTATCAAGCAACTAGGCAAGGAATAAACTAGTGGATTCTTAAGACCTCAAGTAAATCAAATTCTTTTAAATACACTTGTAGAAAGAATTTTAAGTGTAAGTAACATGTGCCTTTTTCATATAGTAAAAAATGCAAAATAGAAACTATGTCTTTCATAATTACTCAAGTAAATCAAATTCTTCTAAATACACTTGT
>NW_012146078.1:1772608-1773956 GCF_000956105.1 Propithecus coquereli | reverse complement strand
GACTGGCACAATTAGAACATTAGTAAGCCATAGGGCTAAATCGACGGCTGCTATGCTCATGATTTAGTTCCCCTTCTTGACTGGCGCCACTACTGCATGAGGCTCGTTGGGGATCAAGTATAAGGGTCTGTTATCAGCTTTTGACAACAGTGCACCGTGTTTCTGTTTGAAGTGAAATTTGTGAATTGTTGCACAGTTCGAAAGTATTTTTTAATTCTGTCTGCTTAACAGCCCATCATGTCAAAGAAGACCAAGAGAACACTGAAGGAAGAAAATGGATTTTTTAATGAGGACTGGGAATTGCAATATTATCTTGTTTCTGTGAAAGATAAGATGATTTGCTTGCTTTGTGATCCTGCAATATCAACATTAAAGAAATCCAATGCTCATCAGCATTATAACACTCATAAGGACCACAAATATTTTAAATTAGAGGGAGAGGAACAAAAGGTTGTATTGCAGAAATTAAAAGATGAAAAGCAAAAGCAAAGACAATTCTTGCAAGTAGCAATAAGACCTGGAAATAGTGCCACCGAAGTAATGTATGAAGTATCTTACATACTCGCTAAAAAAGGGAAGCCATTCAGTGATGTAGAAATTGTGAAAGAATGCATTGCTGAAGTTGTAGGATGCTTAGACTCTGATAACATATCAGAGTACGAACTGCCTCTTTCAAGGAGAACTATAGCTGATCAGCACCATGAATTACACTTCAACGTAACAGAACAACTTCATGCAAAACTTCAAAAGGAAAATATATATTATTCAATCACTTTGGATGAATCAACTGATACTACTGATTCAGCACAGTTTTATACTTCATTTGGGTCTTAACAGAAGATTTCTTTTGCTACAAAGAGTTACTTGCTTTGGGCATTCTTGCAAACAGAACACAGGGAATAGATATCTTCAACAACTTTCAAGATAAGTTTCGTAAAGTTGGACTGAATTTGGTAAATTTAGTGAGTGTATGTACAGACGGTGTACCTTCCATGACAGGAAAACATGAAGGGTTTATTGCACAGATTAAAAAAAACATTAACAGATGCAGATGCTCTCATTTCTTTTCACCGTATTTTGCATCAGCAAAATCTCTGCACTAAAGCTATTATTTTAAGTGACACTTTGCAACAAGTTATAAGTATTGTTAACTATATTCATGCAGATATAGTTTGCATCGAATCATCAGTTTCATAATACGCTAAAGTTGCACCATGAGGTATTCAGTGTGGATTTGCCATAACATTCTAAGGTGTGTTGGCTATCACAGGGATAGGTGTTAGCCAAAATTTTATCTCTGCAAGAACAGATAGATAAATTTTATGAAGAACAGAATCAGCAGTGTGAA
>NW_012146078.1:1768984-1769588 GCF_000956105.1 Propithecus coquereli | reverse complement strand
ACTCATTATTAAATTAGAATTAACTGATCAGCACTCATCTCCACAGATGGAAGTCAAACTCAATGGAAATCATGCAGGTGGGAGGGATGAGGAGGGGATGGGTGAATTCCTACCTAATGGGTCCAATGTACACTATCTGGGTTATGGGCACACTTATAACTTTGATTTAAGCAGTACCAAAGCAATCCATGTAACCAAAATATTTGTACCCATGTAATATTATGGGAAAAAAATACTTCACTGTATTTGTTTGCTAGTACCAATGAAGTACCACAGACTGGTTGGCTTAAACAACAAAAATTTATTTCCCCACAGGTCTGAAGGGGAGGCTAGGAGTCCAAGATCAATGTGTCAGCAATATTGAAATGTTGATTTCTTCTGAGAGTCTCTCCACTTGACTTGCAGAAAACCATCTTTTTCTTACATGATACCTTTTCTCTATCTGTGTCCAAATTTCTTCTTATAAGGATACTAGTCATATTGGATTTGGATTAGAGCCCACCCTAATGACCTCATTTAACCTTAATTATCTCTCTAAAGACCCTATCTCCAAATTCAGTGGCATCCTGGGATACTGAGAGTTAGGACTTGAACATATGAATTT
>NW_012146078.1:1766482-1768104 GCF_000956105.1 Propithecus coquereli | reverse complement strand
GGCACTCACTTATCTGAGAAAACAGTATAGAACTGATAGTTCAATTTTAAACATCAAACCATTACCAGACAGAAATATGATCTAGGTGATCTCAAAATGTCTTCACTGGTTTAAAACATGTAAGTAATTCCATGTAGAAATCTTCACCAATTAGACTGTCTTAATAATAGTCAATACCTAAATTTTTCCCAATTATACAATCTATATATCTGTGAATCTATATGATAGATTATTTGGTTTTTACCCAATTTTTTAAATGTGTTTCCATTGTGCTTCAGCAGCTTATTATTCTTTACAGAGATCCTACATGGTTAAAAAAAATCCCTTCTGGATCCTTTCCCACAAACTAACATTATGTCTTTGTTTTTTCATAGCCACCATCAATTCCCTCCCCGTTGTGCTATTCATATGTCTCCTCCAAAGGAGTATATTTATCAGATGCTGAATGAATTCCTCTACCAAAACATATTCTTTGACAAAAAAGAAAGTAAGTGATGAGTACTTTATATTCTACATTAGGCCCAGCGCTTGATTTAACCTAGGGCTATGTGAACACATAAATTTTCATGGACACAGTTCATACGTTTCCATTTTTATAGCCCTCTCAACTTTTCAGATAGAGGCAAAGGGCTATTTAATCCCTTCTCTTTGAGAGATTTAAGAATAGAATATATGTGAACATAGGTTGACTTGCTGACTCTATATGTGGGTTTTTTTGAATCAGATATTAATTTGGGAAGACATTTTAATATTTTCAATAAATATTACATGCTGGTGTTTAACATAAGATGGGTTTTTTCTTTCCGAATGAATTTAGTATCTTGAAAGGTTTCAGATGGTAGAGCATTCATTTAGGTGCAAAATCGCAAGGTGCAGTCAAAAGCAATGGAAACCTCTCTAAAATGCTCAGTTAAGGACCCTGCTGAGCTAAAACGTCTCCACACATTTTCCTTCTCATATTTAGAAGAACTGTAAATCGCTGGAAACAGCTACTTCATTTCTGTTCTCTGGCCAGTGTTGGAATCCCAGGAGACATTCCAGGGGATAGACGTTTGATAGCTTCAGCACATTCTCCAGAGGACTCTCCATACAAACCACAGCTGAACTGGCCACCTTTGGTAAGAAGTTTCGAGCCAGCAATAAGACTGCATTATCTCTTCTCCCTGGGGAGACAGATCCCTTTTGATCAAGTTTGCAGTCACCTCAAGGTCAGAAGGGAGCACCTTGCATTATGACTTGCTGGCTCTTCCGCAGCCTGGAGTGGAGTCCATCTGCCTTCCTGACAGCACTTGTTTAAACTTGAGCAGCAGCATTAAGAAGGGAGGGGTCAGGAAAAGGATGAAACATAAAGAAATCCAGGTATGAATTGGTGGCCAGATGTTTCAGCTGGAGGGAGCAATCCCCCAATCTATAGGTGGAAAGTTCTGTTTTTGTATTACTGAACCATACCAGTTTTCAGCACCACGGTTTTTTATGTCCTCTCAGGTTTAGGGTTCTTCAGCCTCTCCCTTGAGAAGCACATTTGCAGGACATCAGGGAAATGAAGAAGGTTTCCTGCTTCATCAGAGTAGTTTTCTTCCAGGAAAATTTAATCTTTCCATTAAAACAAACTTTAGACTAAA
>NW_012146078.1:1759043-1764377 GCF_000956105.1 Propithecus coquereli | reverse complement strand
TGATGATATATTTCCTTGATAGTACAATTCCTTAATAGAATCATCTCAAATCACTTTTGTTCTGTCAAACATATGAAACATAAGCTGAGACTTATTATAAGAAAGCCGGAATGACTAAACAGATGGGCTTGACTACTATTTCTAGTCTATCATATTCCCTGTGTTAATTGTTTATGCATGACTTTGAGCATAGATATCAAAAAAGAACGACCCAGTTAAGGGTTATCAGAATGGCTTTGCTCAATGTTTCTGGCTTTTCACAGACAGCTTTGCTACACAGAAAGCTCACAAAGAATTCCAGCAGCTCTGCTCTCCAAACTAATCCTCTTTACCTCCCATTACATAAACAAGACAAGTGGCTTAGTGGGATTTTCTCTCCATCGTATTGGACTTAATTCCAAAAGTGAGACTTTTAACTCTCTAAGAACTAGGGCTCTGCACCAGTCCCTGGTTTCCCTTCTCACATGGGTTTCACGCAACTAGTTCTCTCTGATGTTTATGCACATGTTATTACACATAGACTATCCCTTGAGATCCAAGATACCTCCAAAACTTGAGTAAAGTAACCCAAGGTAGCTGAAATTGTCAGCTCTTTTCCACGCAAGGAAAATTTTGTCATTTTTGCTTATTTCAGGAGCAAAATTATACTACATGGTATACAGTCAATTAAAAAAATAAAAGACTCACAGTTTTGCACATGTCCTTTCCCTCAGTGGACTCAAAATTTACATTAGTTTAAGAGAGACAGAAAAAATGAAAGAAGCAGAAATTTTCATCTGTGTTTTTCTCTTTCTTTTTTTTTTTTTCTTTTCCTTTTTCCTTTCTGGTGGTGCTGGTAGAGGGGGATCCTTATTAACTCCCAGGTGCATCTTACCAAAAATGGATATCATTTCAAACTACTCTAACATTCGCACAGTTTTCAATATACAGAGAAATCCGAAGCCAAATGAGCTTTCCTTGGTTCCTCTTTTTCCTGGCGAGCATTTTACATAGCTATTGTGAGATGGTGTCTTCAGAAATTCCTCTCTTCAAGGTTCCTTTTACTGGACATAATATCCCTCCCAACTTGGAAATGTGAGCAGGCCTATATATTTCCCATTTCTTGACTGTTCTGGCAATTTTCCCTGAAAGGGAGGAAAAACCCTATAAAATTTCTTTTGGCCCCCAAAGCAGAAACATCTGCTGGAGTCATGAGTAGCTTGTTGGCACTGCTACACAGCCCCAGCCTGGAGTTGATTATCTCCCTTCTTTACTAGTGTCCATGCAGTCAGTGCGGAACATGCTGGAAGTTTTCTGGGAAGACTCATTATACATAGTGGGAACATGGAAGAGAAGAAAGAGGGAAAAGGTTCAGGCAACTTTGGCCCACGCATTTTATGAGTTTCATGAACTAAAATCATTAGACCACCAAACTGCTCAATTGGAAATCAAGATTTTAAAAAAATCAGGACATTGTTTTCTGTAAATACAGCTGCTTGGCAAATGCAAATAAAAAGAGTGATGGATTGTTGGTTTATTTTTACTTTCAGGAAAAAAAAGTTAGTTGTTTTAGGAGACTCTCGGGGGAAAGAGTTGGTTGCTGACTTGTCTGTGAGTGGCCAATCGCATGTTACCTCACTGTGAAGTTGGCAGTTAGTAGCATTTTCTGGCTTGAGTGCACAGGCAGTTTTATTCTCTGAAATAGTTTAACAGGTGCAAGTCAGGTCCTGCTAGGGATGCTTATATATGGCAATGTACTAAACTCTTTCCTAAATTAATTCACTCCACCCATTGTACAATATAACGTGACAAGGCTTTTGTTGTGCTATCAATTCAATCAGTTACTTAACAGATGAAAATAACCCTGGTTTTGCATCCTCCAGTAACTCTGACGATTTTATTATTTTTAAACCATCAATTTGTCTAATGTAACAACTGACAGGGTCAAAATGCTTTCTGTCATTCTAACAGGATTTGCATGGGGAAAATGAACAGATTGGATTGAAAAATGCCCGATATAAAGATTTAGATTAGAATTTCAATGCACATATGTACATAAGGAAAGGTTAACAACTGGTGAACTGTGAGAGGGTGTCTATGGAGTAAAGTTCAATGCTGAAAGTGGAGGTGACTTTCTGAGACAGGAGTTCTCATACTTGACAGCATCTGAAAACCCCTGAGAGATTGTTGAAACACACATTGCCAGGCCCCATCTCAGAATCACTGATCCGGTGGGTTTGAAGTGGAGACCAAGGATTTGTATTTTTTACTAGGTCCCAGGTGCTGGTTAAAGAGCTGTCCTGGGAACCACAGTTTTTGAAAAACTGCTCTAAGAGACTGGGAGGAACCAAGTCAGAATCCCAGAGTGTATAACTCTAAGAGGGAGTCTCCTGAAAACCAACCACTTTTTGATGGTAGCACAGGTTCATCTTCTACTAACCCTAAATCCATCTTTACCTGTAGTCTGCCAAGCAAGGGCCACATTTTCATGGTAGGATAATCTAAGTTGACTACTATTTGATGTGATGTCCTTCTTCCTGACATCTGTGTGTATATTGCTGTATACATAATTTTCTTCAGATGTAGCTTTTTTGATAATTAATTGCTCTGATGACTCAGTGACTTTTCATTCATTTCATATGAAAGTCGATATTCTACTCCAGTGACATCCCAGTAAACACTCAGAGACATAAACACCAGAGGCAATTTTATCCCGGCAAATTAGTTTGATTTTCCACCATAAATTGATATCAGCTTTTCACTTGTATGCTCCCTAAAGCACAATGTGAGCCTCCTTCACATCTTTCAGCTGAGCTTCACACTCTGAAGGAGCATCCTCTGCTCTGGTCCCACTTCACCTACCTCTCAAACCTTTTCTTACTAGTGCCTAATGTTTCTACTTCTTTAATAATACACCAACAACTCTGTTCAACAGATGCACACACAAACATCTCATTTGCCTGGAGTCTTTGAGGATGTTGCTTTAATGAATTCCTCTGTTACTGAAGGCTATTTTTAAATTTTTTTTCTATAATAACTTTTGTACTAATGTAGAAGTTTGGCTGAAAGCATTTTTTGATAACTCAGGTTCATCCTAATAAACCTCTTAGTAGTTTATTATATTCCTATGGTTTTATTAAAAGGACCATTGAGATTTTTAAGACAATATATTAAATGGTTCTAGGCCAAGACTGATTTCTGAGTACTTGGGTCTTTTAATTTTTAACATTTTATTTTGAACTACTTTTAGACGTACAAGAAAGTTGCAAAGTCTTACGTCCTTCTTATATCTGGCAATGCACTGAACTCTTTCCGAAATAAATTAACTCTACCCAGTGTACAATATAACATGGCAAGATATATGTAAAGTGTTTCTCCTAATGCTAATGTTTTACATAACTGTGGTATAATGACTAAGAAGAGGAAATTAACATTGGTACCATATTATTAACTAAATTTCAGATCTTATTGGAATTTAATTAATTTTTATGTTAATGTTCTTTTCTTTACCAGGACTCTACCTAGAATCCCACACTGCATTTAATGGTTACTTCTCCTTGGTATCTTCCCATCTCTAACAGCTCCTTAGACTTTTTGTTTTTCATAATCTTGACACTTTTAAACCCTTAGTGTGGATGTAAAGAAAACCTAAACACAAACACTAATAAACTAACCTGAGTTCTGTTGACAATCTGACTCAAAAAGAAACAGTTGTCAAAAAACAAAAAAGCAGGGATAGGGAATAAGATCAATTTAGTTATCTTTTAGGCAAACCTGGAGTATGCTTAGTGATCTACCTAGAAACCATGAGTCAAGTATAAGTTTTACTATAGGTAACATCGGAAAAAGCTTTATGGATTTTGTGTTTTTGAGACAGAGTCTCACTCTGTTGCCCAGGCTGGAGTGCCGGGGCATCATCCTAGCTCACAGCCACCTCAAGCTCCTGGGCTCCAGTAATCCTGCCTCAGCCTTCCAAGTAGCTGGGACTACAGGCATACACCATCATGCCTGGCTAATTTTTTCTATATATTTTTAGTTGTCCAGCTAATTTCTTTTTATTTTTTAGTAGAGATGGGGTCTCGCTCTTGCTCAGGCTGGTCTCGAACTCCTGAGCTCAAACGATCCTACCACCTCGGCTTCCCAGAGTGCTAGGATTACAGGCGTGAGCCACCGCGCCTGGCCCACTTTTTTTTAAAATTACTATTATTATTATTTTTATTTCAGCATATTACGGTGGCACAAATGTTTAGGTCAACATATATTGGCTTTGCCTGACCCGAGTCAGAGCTTCAAGCTTGTCCATCCCCCAGATGGTGCACACCGCACCCATTAGGTATGAATATACCCATCCCTTCCTCCTCCCTCCCATCTGCCTGACACCTGATGAATGTTACTACTATATATGCACTTAAGTGTTGATCAGTTAATAACAATTTGATGGTGAGTACATGTAGTGCTTGTTTTTCCATTCTTGTGATACTTCACTAAGTAGAATGGGCTTCAGCTCTATCCAGGATAATATAAGAGTGCTAGATCACCATTGTTTTTTATGGCTGAGTAGAACTCCAAGGTATATATATACCACATTTTATTAATCCACTCATGTATTGATGGACACTTGGGTTGTTTTCACACCTTTGCAATTGTGAATTATGCTGCTATAAACGTTCGAGTGCAGGTGTCTTTTTTACAGAATGTCTTTTTTTCCTCTGGGTAGATGCCCAGTAATGGGATTGCTGGATCAAATGGTAGTTCTACTTTCAGCTCTTGGAGGTATCTCCATATTACTTGCCACAGAGGTTGTACAAGTTTGTAGTCCCACCACCAGTGTATTAGTGTTCCTGTCTCTCCACATCCATGCCAACATTTATTGTTTTGGGACTTTTTGATAAAAGCCATTGTCACTGGAATTAAGTGATATCTCATTGTGGTTTTGATTTGCATTTCCCTGATGACTAGGGATGTTGAGCATTTTTTCGTATGTTCATTGGCCATTAGTCTATCTTCTTTTGAAAAGTTTGTGTTCATGTTCTTTGCCCATTTTTTGATAGGCTTGTTTGTTTTTTTCTTGCTGATTTTCCTGAGTTCTATATAGATTCTAGTTTTCAGCCCTTTATCAGCTGTGTAGCATGTGAATATTTTCTCCCATTCTGTAGATTGTCGGTCTGCTCTTGTGATAGTTTCCTTGTCTGTGCAGAAGCTTTTGAATTTGATCAGGTCTCATTTATTTATTTTTGTTGTTGCTGTGATTGCCTTTGGGGTCTTCTTCATAAATTCTTTGCCTAGACCAATGTCTGTAAGAGTTTTTCCAACATTTTCTTCTAGAATTTTTATAGTTTGTTGCCTTAGGTTTAA
>NW_012146078.1:1756165-1758993 GCF_000956105.1 Propithecus coquereli | reverse complement strand
CAAAAATACCTTAAAATATTAGCAAATATGTTTTGTTTTTTTTTTTTCCTACTGGATCTCATCACCTTCTTTTGGGAGATTTTGTTCTTTGATGATTAGTGGAAGATGTTTCTCCAGATTCCAAAATGAGGAATATTTAAAGATCTACTCATGGGAAACGCTGCTGATTGTGGTAGAAAGGACAGTGGACTGAGAGGCAGGGAAGCTGACTTTTCTAAGTCAGACTCTTTTCTGAGTCTATCACTAATATTATATGTATGTAGCAGCGAACTCATTGCCTGGCATTAAATGAATGCCTGTGATTCATTTTCTTCAACTGTACACTAGAAAATGGCCTAAACTAGAATTTTGCTTCTCAAAGCATGGGCTGCAGACCAGCAGCTTCCACGCCACTCAGGAGCTTCTTAGAAATGCAAACTCTCAGAGCCCTCTCTCCAGAACCGCTGATTCAGACTGCATTTCAATCAGGTTTCTCTGTGATTCACATGCACATTAGAGTTTGAGAAGCACTGTGTAGATTAACTTCAAGCACTTCTTCTTCTTCTTCAATAATCCATAATTTCATGGAATAAAAATTTCCCAGTGTACTGATACTTTGGCCAGGTGTTCCAATTTAGCTCAAAGAAAGATTCATGTTCTTGCTGTTTGCAGAACTGGAAAGCAGGTGGAAAGCAGGACATTTGTTTTTTCATACAAACACATGTGCACAGTGTTGTTATGTTAAAAAGGAAGATTAGAATCTCCAGAGGAAGAAATGAGCATGGCAAGGACAACAGAGGGATGACCTGTGTTCTCAGGCTATCTTCACGAACTAGTTTTGAAATTCCAACATAGAGGGCACATAACCAGAAGTTGAATACCATCATTGTAACCCATGATGATTTCGCATTTGGCAACAATTCAGAACAGAGGTCTCCTCCCCAGCTTCTTCAATAACAGGCAGCAGCAGCAGCAGTGGCCATGGTGGAACAGCAACAATAGTAACTGCTGTGCCCAGAGGACTACCAGGAAGCCACAGTCACGAAGTATATCAGTGTGTGTGACACCAGTAATGAGCGTCCCTCAGATGGCCTTTGATTATTGCACTGAAGCGTTGTTACTAGAGCAGAAGAAAATGCACGAACTGACTTGGGAGCACACACACGTACATGCTTGGAATGCCTAGAAATAATTGCCCTACACCGGAACACTAAGAGTGAATCCAGCTTTCCCTTCACACCTGCAGGTATTTCAGTGAATGGGGCTCTTACCTAACCAACGGCTCATGCCAAGAACTAGGAATCATCTTTGACTTTCCTTCTCCATCATTCCTATATATGATCAATGACCATGACTGATCAGTTAAAACTCTTAAATATCCTTTATCTCCATCGGCTTCTCTCTAATACTCACTATCGCCTCCCCACCTCAAGATAACAAACATCATGTCTCAGGAACAACCTTGCAACTGGCTACCTTGAAAATGGTTTTGTTTCCCTCAATCCATTTGTCATGGCTTGGAAGTTCATTTTTAATATTGTCCCTGATTAACTCTCTAGTTTTATCTCCTTCGGTTCTCTTACAGCTTATGTGATATTTATGTGTATTAATTTTAGTTTTAAATGTACTATACTTTTATTTCAATTCTGGGTCTTTCTATAAGTTTTCCCCAGTTATGTGAGCTATTCCTTATCAATTTAACCAAAGTATTATTCACTCTTCAAGTCTTCACTTAGATGAATTTGAAATGAACCAGGTAATTTGGACTTTGCTTAATAGTGTAGACTGTTACAGAGCATACAACAGGTGGAGTTTACCTCCTTTCAGAGATCAGAACTGGAAAGAGTTTCAATTAACACTCTCATTTCAAACAACAACAAAAAAATAGCTAATGGTTTTTACAGTGGACACCATTCTGTCATAACTTTAATAGACTGATGATATATTTCCTTGATAGTACAATTCCTTAATAGAATCATCTCAAATCACTTTTGTTCTGTCAAACATATGAAACATAAGCTGAGACTTATTATAAGAAAGCCGGAATGACTAAACAGATGGGCTTGACTACTATTTCTAGTCTATCATATTCCCTGTGTTAATTGTTTATGCATGACTTTGAGCATAGATATCAAAAAAGAACGACCCAGTTAAGGGTTATCAGAATGGCTTTGCTCAATGTTTCTGGCTCCTCACAGACAGCTTTGCTACACAGAAAGCTCACAAAGAATTCCAGCAGCTCTGCTCTCCAAACTAATCCTCTTTACCTCCCATTACATAAACAAGACAAGTGGCTTAGTGGGATTTTCTCTCCATCGTATTGGACTTAATTCCAAAAGTGAGACTTTTAACTCTCTAAGAACTAGGGCTCTGCACCAGTCCCTGGTTTCCCTTCTCACATGGGTTTCACGCAACTAGTTCTCTCTGATGTTTATGCACATGTTATTACACATAGACTATCCCTTGAGATCCAAGATACCTCCAAAACTTGAGTAAAGTAACCCAAGGTAGCTGAAATTGTCAGCTCTTTTCCACGCAAGGAAAATTTTGTCATTTTTGCTTATTTCAGGAGCAAAATTATACTACATGGTATACAGTCAATTAAAAAAATAAAAGACTCACAGTTTTGCACATGTCCTTTCCCTCAGTGGACTCAAAATTTACATTAGTTTAAGAGAGACAGAAAAAATGAAAGAAGCAGAAATTTTCATCTGTGTTTTTCTCTTTCTTTTTTTTTTTTTCTTTTCCTTTTTCCTTTCTGGTGGTGCTGGTAGAGGGGGATCCTTATTAACTCCCAGGTGCATCTTACCAAAAATGGATATCATTTCAAACTACTCTAACATTCGCAC
>NW_012146078.1:1754594-1755853 GCF_000956105.1 Propithecus coquereli | reverse complement strand
GCCTCCTTGGGAAATGAAATACACAGCCCCTACACTTAGCACTCGAGAGCTCTGCCAGCATGGAACACATTAAACTTCATCAAAATGCTTTTGGAGTCCATGAAATGCTCTGTTACAAGGAAGCCACACTAGAACCAATTATTAAGTGACTGGAGAGATAAATGTAGCTATTAATACTGCGCACCTGCCGTTCTTCCCTCTGCACTTTGATCTAACAGATGATGATTTGTAATGGCACAACCTCAACACCCTCCCACCTGTAGTTTATTAGGAAATCAGCCAAGTCACAGTATTGCTTAGCTACCAGCAGCAGGGAGGTAGACATGCAAAGAGTCAATTTTTGTCATTTCACAGGTGACACCTTCATCCAGAAATCACCCTCAGCACCTGCGCTGCCCTCATCCACACAAGACTTGGCCAGTGATATGCAAATTAAGCATCCCAGTGGGCAGATGCCTCTTCCTATTAAAGACTCTGGGTTTATGAATTATTGTATAATTTTTGAAAGAGATGTAAGAATGAATTATTTTTGCACAGTGTGTGTTTGCCTGGTTTATGCCTAAGGCAAGTAGAGCACCTTATATATCTTCCCCTAGTGTTTTTTGCACACTATTTGAACTTTATGTAAAGGTGGAGACTTTGGAGAGTTTTTGTTTGTTTGTTTGTTTGTTTGTTTTTTAACATGGGAACAACCATGTAACTACTTATTCAGCTATAAGAGACAAGCTATTAGGTTGTATCTGCATTAAATAACGTGGTAAAAATAAAATCATTTCAGGACAAAAATTTCAATTTTGAGGGAGGTTTTGCATTGACTTGTCATTTTCATTTATTGGATTGTAATCAGGCTTTATTTGCATCAAAATACTGTCACCATAAAATAGTAGTATAGAAGCAGAGAATTTTTATGTTTATGTTTTCAATATTTTGTTATCATAGAATGCATGTAAGAATTCAGAAACAGGACATGAATAAACACCAGGAGCAGCAGAAAAATAAATCATTTCAAAGCAAAAGTAGACTTCAAGTCCAGAGTGCCTGTTTATATTTTATGAGAATTTAACATATATTCAATGAGTGTCTCTGTGGCAACCAAAATAGATCTAAACTAAGTGATGTGTTTTTTAAAATTATCTGAGATAACATGATCAAATTCTCTTTTTTTTATGGAATCTGCTTCCATTCATAGACAGTAGTCTCATCATTACAGTTAAAATCCCAATATCATGAAGAGAGGTTTTTGTAGGTTTTTTTTTTTT
>NW_012146078.1:1753339-1754544 GCF_000956105.1 Propithecus coquereli | reverse complement strand
GAGTTTTAAACTACCAAACCTATATAGAAGGAAAAAGAGTATCATATGTTAAATTATCAAATTTTCATTTTGGGTCAAAAAAGAAGAGAAGATAGAAAGAAAGCATGATATTATATGGTGGGAAGTTAATAGGCATATTATTACTACAGAGATCATCAAATATATTTAAGCCAAAAACAGCTGATACCTCCAAATCACTAAAGATAAGCTGTCCTATATTGCATGTTTTCATTTGTTAACATTTAATAATGTTTTAATTTTATAGATAAGGCAGTCACTGATTTATCTGCATCAGGTTTGGCAAGTATGTGAAACACCTGCCACAGCCATGCACACTTGCCACGACAACCATGCCAATTGATCACAGCAATCTGCAGCACGGAATCCTAAGGAACTCTTAAAATATTTGCAACATAATGCTCCAAACACCCACCATTGATGGATTAGAGCCAATAATTGACCGTCCTAGATCTCTATGTTTTTCTTGAAGTAAGTTTCATCCTTTTAGTCTATGTTTTATGCACTGGCACTGTATTACTTAGGGTGGATTAGACTACTATAATAAATAAACTCAGAAATATATGTTGTTGGAATGTAATAGATGTTTCTTTTTTATGCAAAAGTCTAAGGTTTTTAGTTTTGGTTGACAGGAGGCACTCATCCACATTAATATTCAATGACCCGAGCACCTTACATCTTGTGGCTTCCATCTAATTGCTATTGTATGATTATCGTATTTATCCAGCCAGCAAAAGAGAAGAGAGAACTTAGAGTAGGCAAACATCCATCTTAAAAGCCTTGTCTCAGAAATGATTCGCATGACTCCTCTCGCATTCTATTGATCAGATTTTGTCATGTAGACTCACTACTTCAAGAGAGCCTAGGAAAGGTATTTAAGCTTTGATTCCCAATATAATCCTGGGCAATTGTGTCTATAAGAGGAAAGCACAGATGTGGGTGGAGGGACAGTATTCTCTATAACAGGCACTGCTGTCCTCTGATAGCAGTTGCTGGAATTGCAAGCACTAATTTCAGAAGACAGCAGTACATCTCCATCTTATTGGAGTGTGGTTGTGGTTTTAGAGTCTGGATAACTGAGAAGCAAGCACAGGGACATATTTCAAGATATGCAAAAAATAATAATAAATATACCTTTTCATTCAAGGAAACATACCAATATTCACTGTGCTATAGAGTCAAAATTT
>NW_012146078.1:1740082-1741683 GCF_000956105.1 Propithecus coquereli | reverse complement strand
ATAATGGATGGTTGTTGGAGATACAGATAAATAGGAACAAAAGATAACATATCCATTGACATGGAAACCAGCAAGAGTTTCTTTTGAGAAAACAGTTTATAACAATCAGCTGAAGAACCACAAGGATACCTCCATTAAGTCATGTAAAAAGCTATAAATAAATAACATTTTTTTTCTTTGAGTAAAATATAGCAAGGATGAGAGTTACAGAGTGAGAAATAGAAAATGGATTATGATTTTTTTATTCAGGAGTTATATTAAAATAATATTTTCTTTTAAGCCGCCTACATATTTTGGCAAATTGCAGTGTAGATAACAATGCTAATGAAATAAGAAGCCCTATAAAAATTCTACTTAACCAAGAAAATGCAATTAGAGCCAAATAGTAAAATTGATAATAATGTGATGCTGCACTAATAAGAATACATGAAGCTAGGCTTGTTACACCTAACTGTAATTAGATCACTAACACCTGAGAAAATGAAAGTTGATTAATGAGAAACAGATGCAAATTTTGAAGCCCGCAAATTCAAATATGTTCATGAAGATGTACTATGTGAATTAAATGTAGTATGCATCATATACCATAAATCATAAGAATAAAAATTAAGCTTTAAAGAATTGTTATAAAATGTAATATGCTAGGAAAATGGACCAAAATTAACATAAGTTGAAATGTGGGTGGTTTTAAATTATAGCTCATTCAGTGCTGTTTAATAATGATAATCAAAACTAATAGTTTCATAGCTATAAGAAATGTTAATGCACTGTAATGCCAATTTTATTAATTACATATTTGTTCATAAAACTAATCTGAATTTTAGCCTATAAGCAGAGGTTGAGATAAAATATGAAATGACTATTTTTTAGAAAGTGTAGATTCTGCATGTGACTAAAGTTCCTATAAGCCACATCAACATTGATGGAAACAAAATTTTGCAATAGTTAAACATTAGTATAATGATAAATTTCACTTGGATTGAAGTGAAACTCTAATAAACTCTGATTTTCTTTAGTTTTAATTATTCAGCAAAGTTGTTTATTTTTTAATTTCAGCAAAGTCCCTTTGCTTCTCCAAGATCTTAACGTAAATGGTACTGATCTACTTTTCAACCTCAGAATAACACCTGCAATTGAGATGTTCCTCTGTGTCCTTCATATCATTACATTATGCAAAGAAGCTTTCAGCGTGCTAGCCAGGATACTTTATTCCTTGAGCCCTTTTATTACCATCCTTTTATAAAGAACTTGAAGCACCTGTGCTTCACTAGACCAATGGTACTAGAGAGAAAGAACCCATCAAATCCTAATAATACAGAAAAGCATCTCAAATATGTCAACAGGGAAATTTGACTCACTAGAGATAGGAAATGTTACCTTGTAATTAAGTCAAATTAAAGGTAAAAAATTATATTGAAAAATATGTTCATTTCTTAAATGCTCTGAATGGCCACCATCTATTAAAGAACCAAAGAATGTCCTTCAGATAAAGGTCCCTGGTTTCCTGGAGGCAATAAAATGCATGACATACAAGCAGTGATGAATTTCTGAGACTCCTGGAGAACACCAAGTCCTTGCAGTCTTTTCACATTTTGTCCTTT
>NW_012146078.1:1738367-1740032 GCF_000956105.1 Propithecus coquereli | reverse complement strand
TCCAAGTTATTAATATCTCCTTCTACATCTGTGACTTATGAAGTATTTATTAAAATATTAATACAAAGCTATCATCTGATTTGGAGTCCTAATTTTATGAACACAGGAATGGGTCCCAACCTCTAGAAAATAGAACTCCCTTAGTAACCATCCTTTATTTGTCCAAGGGTTCTCTCTCCTTTACAGCACCCTTAAACTGAAATCTTATTATCTTTATCTTAAAAGGACATTTTTAGTCCCACTTCACAAAATATTTTACACTGAATCTTTGAAAAAATTTCAGCCAGAGCTGAAGATATTTGTCTACCTTGAATGTTCAAGTGCTCTGTTTTTTCAGAAGAAACTCTTATGGTCGTGAGAGTTCCTTCTGTATTCCTGGGGGACAGTTGTGTGTCCTGGAATTTACAACAAACTTCTCATTCAAAATAATATTGGGAAAGACAGATTTGGTCATGCATTGTAAATATTACACAGAAATGTGCATAAAACTAAGAAATGAATCCATTGACTCATTAACGATAAGGCTTTAAGAGGAAGTAGGGCTCCTTGGAGAAACAGTTGATTCTAGGCCTGGGACTGGGGTAGAAAAACATGAACATGGAGCATCTTATAGTGCCATAAAAAGGAAATTCTCTAAACACACACAGATACACACACTAATAAAGGTGTCAAAGGGACACAGGAGCCAACTGAAAGTTCTTCCAATGGCTAAAGCTGGAACAATATGAGCAAAAATAAATAAATAAAATAAATATCCATGAGTCTATACTTACATAAATAAATAATGAATAAATATATAAAGGGGGAGAAGAGACAAATCTCCTATGCAGAACAATTCCAAATAATTTATCTAAATACTCCATCCTCCAAAAGGTTGAGTGTTGGCTGTGCATAGTGACATCTTTACAAGGAGTATAACGTAGAAAGAAGAAAGAAAATGCATAACTTCACAGCAGAGAAACCTGACAAACAAACACTACCTCAGCCAAAAAATCAACATCAGCATCAATAGAAATAAGTCCCAGCCCAGGCAATATAGTGAGATCTTGTCTCTACTAAAAATAGAAAATTATTTGGGAGTGGTGGCACATGCCTGTAGTTCCAGCTACTTGGGAGGCTTAGGCAGGAGGATCTTGAGCCCAGGAGTTTGAGGTTGCTGTGAGCTACAATGACACCACTGCACTCTGGGGGACAGAGTGAGACCTTGTCTCAAAAACAAAACAAAACAAAACCAGGGATAAGTAATGCTGACAGCATGTATCCTAACTAACCCGATGAAATGACATCTTGCTCTTACGGTCTTCCTTCCATAAACCCATAACCTCTATCTAAACATGAGAAAAATAATAGATAAATCTCAATAGAGGGAACTTTTACAACAGTAATCCTCAAAACTGTCCATGATGGCTAAAAGCATGTAGGAAGATCACAAAATATGCTAAATAAAACAATAAGAAAAAAGTTTTGTCTGATATCAGATTACTGAATATTTAAGAAAAATCACATTACACAATGATTGTAAACAACAGTATAAATTAATTTAAACATTTTAAAAGTAAAATGTTGAAATATACTAAACACTTCAATTGTTTATAACTTTTGACTCAGTGGGTTAATTTTAAAATACTGGTATTTTGCCTTTAGAAAATTTAGTAAAGGGAAAAA
>NW_012146078.1:1726399-1727812 GCF_000956105.1 Propithecus coquereli | reverse complement strand
AACTGTAGAACTGAATTACTCCTTTAAAGATTATCTGAACACACCCATGAAATAAAATCTGTAAGAAAATTATTGAATAATATAATCATAAAATTGATTCTCTTCCAGGAAGAGGAAACACTTCAGTTACTCAAACATCTACTCATTAAAGAAAGCATATCTTAAACAGTAAGTGTGTGAATATTATCAATGTTTATGTATATTTCATTTTTATAATTTTTCATAGTTTTTTGTAACTTCCAAGTTTTTACATGTTTTAAAGATTAAAACAATGGTTTTAATTTTGTACTGAACTGTATGCTTATTTTCCAGTTACTTCTTTAGAATTATTTTTATAGAACTACAGATCACCTGGAAACTTTGAATATAACGATTTTCTCTTCATAAACAATGGTTATTATTAAAAGAGAATACAGTTGAAGATAGGGCTGCATAGTAACAGTGGATATTTAAAACTAGAACAATGAGTTTTCTTGAGATGAACTTTTCGATACATTCTTACAATTCTGAAAGTAACTATGAGCCATGCACTATAATTATGTGTTACAGAAAATGAATAAAAGAAGATGTTCTTCAGAAAACAATGTAAAGTAATATGAGAACTCCCTCTTTGCTTTAATTTGGAACAATGCTACCACACATTTAATCCAAAAGAGACTTTATCATAAAACATTGAGGATCACATATAAATTAATACAAACGCACAAATATGTTATACACACACTAAAATGTTCATGTTTTTTTAACAGATAAAGTTAAACCATTCACATTTTCTTTATTTTTTCCACTGTATAAACTCAAGAAATCTTAAATACTTATATCCTGTGGGCTACATATTGCAAATTTTTTAAAAGTAAAACAAGTTGTGCCTAGTAATAAATTTCAACTAGGCATTCATAAGAAATAATATACTTTATTTCTTAAGATATTTCTAATAAATCACAATTGAATATGTAACATAGTAAATACACTTTTAAAATAAAGGTCTTTAATTCTTACATTAGCTTTGATCTTTCTATCCATAGGACTTGGCAAAAACTATGGATCAAAGATATTCAATTAGAAAATTATAATAAATTTCTGAGCATTGAAAAATTTAACACTTGACGGTACTTGGTAGAAGTGTGGATATTGCTTACTGAAGTTACTTTATTACTACCTGGAATAATTGTATCCTGTTTTTTCTTTAGCAAATCAAAATAAAGACTCTAAGAGGTTAAACACATTCCTATATCAGACAGTCGGCATCTTTTACTGAATTTAATGCTGACTAAATTGGTCTTGTCTCCAAGAAATTTCTGACCCCGGTTCTGGGAGGCAGGGCAGATATTTCTTTAAATTTCCACTGTTAGGCAACCAAAAATTCCTTCTACTCTAGTGTCCTAGCGGAGCTTCTAGAATAAAAATACACCC
>NW_012146078.1:1724722-1726349 GCF_000956105.1 Propithecus coquereli | reverse complement strand
TTGAAACACAGAAGAGAAATTCATGGTTCAAACATGAGTTTAATGACAAATTATTTACCCATGTAATGAAACAAATAGATATCCTAAGCAGTTACATGATTATTAAATACTTCAGACAATAAATCATGATTGCCTAAGACAGCTTATGGCCTTTATGAATAAAATCACAACTGGTAACTTATATGTACTTAGAAATGCAATGGCTGCTAGTTACAAAGTAACAAAATGAAGCAGCCTTAAACACTGTTCAGTTACCATATGAATACAAGAACTAGCTCTTGGCAGTAGCACCGAATTTACACTTTCTCCTCAAGCAGAAGTGTATTAAAAGCTGCTCGGCAATGAGATTTAGTCCCTGGAAATATATTCTTAAGTATAAATAAAGTTACAGACTCCTTTGTTTCAAAAATGTGATTAAGGTAAATAATAGGGCATTAACAAATGCTTTGTCAATCTTTCAAAGGAGAAAGCACAGGAAAGGAAAATAGCTGGCCTAACACCCAGCTCAAATTGTACAATCTTCTACCTATATAAAACTTGAAATCAAAGCAAGAATGTTTTATCTTCTGCCTGGCACTTTTGTACACTATTGTTTAGTTTCTGAATCAAGTATATTAGATTAAAGCCAACCTACTACATATATGGAAAGCTACCTATATCTATATATAAATGTTTACATATGTATATATAGATACTTGTTATAAAAGATGAAGAAAGATAAATTAAAAAGCCAAGCCTTCCCTTTCTCCACCACATTTATACGCTCTTTTCATGTTGCTTTCCTTCAGATTTTAAAGTGCTACACTTAGTTATTGAGAGAATAAGAATCAATAACACTTAGTTGGCTTCGTGAGGCTCATGTTGGAAAATGTGGCTTCACACAGAAAAATCCTTCTATTTAAATACACAGAGAACATTGCTGGACATCTCCATCTTCAGAGATGGAGAAGAAAGCAAATGTGTTGGGTGGTACTTATAAGTAATAGACATATTTGACACAGATGGGAATAGAGAAGTGAGTGGACTTCAAAGAATTCATTGAGATTCATATGAATTCAAGGAATTCATAATAAATGCAGATAAGGATGGAGATGGAAGAATATCCTTTGAAGAATTCTGTGTTATGGGAATACCGTGGCTTCATAGGGACAACAGAAATGGAGAGTGCCTGTCCATCCTAAACTCACCTACTAGGTAGTGTTGTAGGTGGCCTAGATATCCACAAAAAGATGGTGGTAGACAATATATATTCTTAATAAATCTGGCCAAAGTGTTGATAAGGAATTAGAAAGGGACAAGAATGGTACAAAAAGAAAAACAATTATCACCCAATTGGAAGGGTCTGAGTTAATGAATCTCGAAACCTCTGTAATAGCAGTCAGCATGATGACTAGAGAGATGAAATAAATAGGGTGAACAAGATTTGAAAATTAATTGTACGTCAAATATGAGAGAAGAGAAAATTATAAAAAATGACGCAGGGGTTTCTAAATTGAAAAACTAGATGAAAAGAAAACCTCTAACATACCAGAGGAAGAAAATCTTTTCGGAGGAAGAAAAATTATGAATTTGTTTTAGGTATGTTTGAAGTAAAGATCTCATTAACATCCAGTAGACAATTAAGATA
>NW_012146078.1:1717162-1718237 GCF_000956105.1 Propithecus coquereli | reverse complement strand
TCAAAATATTGATTTCAAGCACCCAATACGTTGACCTTGTCATCCAATTATTTGTCTCATCCTTTTAGCATGACAATCATAATAATGTCACTCCAAAAATTTTTTAACTCAACTGGATCATCAGTCCACATATTCATCCTCCATCTCTCACCTTGTATTCTCACTTACCTCTTTAATTCGTTTAGATTTCATGGCCTATCATTATAAACATTTCTGTGCATCTATATACCCACAACTCCTTTGCTCAGTTTTCTATCAATTTATCTTCACTTGACCAAAGCCCCACCCTGGGCTAAAGATGCTTATTTCAATAGATGAACTGTTTATAACCTATCTCGGGCCATCTGCTCACTGATGCACTAGGTCCCCTCTTCCATCACCTCTCACCTAATCTGAGAATTTGTTGCTGAAATGTTCACTCTCTCCTGAATCATGATTTTCTATATTCAGTAGACAATTTCTGTAACTATATATACATGTTTTACAGTAAGTTTGAGATTTTTTCAGTAGAAAGATGCAGAGGATGAGGTAGAGGAAGGGAAGAGCACAGCAGCAAAGGATGTTTTTACCAGAGATGTTTTAGGAGCATATCACAGAATATAAGCTGGGTAAGAAGGGAAACATAAAGGAGGAAGTTGTACAATGAACAGATGATGAAATCAATGGATTCTGCACTCTTAATGGAGGTAAAAGAATTGTTCAATGCTGTAAAAATATAGGCGAGCTGGAAGTAAGTGGACAGAGTAGAATGACTAAAATTGAGATGTGAGCTGTGATATAATTATTGTTCATGAAAATATCTTGAGTTTGACCATAAGGGTTATAAAAAAGTAGAGTGGAAAAAAATAACTGAGGGATCATGGTATTTGCGGAATAATTGCACGGTTATAGAAGACACTAAAAATCAAGGCAAGAGTAGTAATAGAAAGAAGGAAAGTGATCTAGACATCAAGGCCTTGTATAAATGTGATATGAAGGTAGTAATTGACATGGAAACCAATAGATGACTCAATAAAAGAGTTTAGCTGGAGGTTTAGTCTAATTGCACGGTTATAGAAGACACTAAAAATCAAGG
>NW_012146078.1:1708773-1710313 GCF_000956105.1 Propithecus coquereli | reverse complement strand
CAAAGATAGCAAAGACATTCATGTATACATGTGTTCAGAAACCATTTCAGAAGATGACACATAACTGTTTAGCACAGAAAGACATTTAGTGAATAGTC
The DNA here is from genome assembly GCF_000956105.1 of Propithecus coquereli. Taxonomy (NCBI): domain Eukaryota; kingdom Metazoa; phylum Chordata; class Mammalia; order Primates; family Indriidae; genus Propithecus; species Propithecus coquereli. Next base: position 1,710,215 of record NW_012146078.1, on the reverse strand, counting down.
CCTTTTTGTTGTTGTCCAAAAGCCAGTTTACTTTTTCCCTGAAAAACTTGCGGATCCAAAATAACTACAGAAGTCTCCTTTCAACTGGTCAGATTTCTTAGCTGAGAAAAATTCTCCTGGGAAAAGAAAAAAATAGATCAAAGATGATTTCTAGAATTTCTTTGATTGACTATATGACCAGTATTCCAAATCCTATTGAACATCTAATGATATTATTTATATAGAGATAATTCTAAAGTTTACCAATTTACATACCTATTATGATAGCTGCTCAGACCAAGCATTCATTAAAATATCTAGGAAGCCCAAATTTTGATTATTATTAATTCTATTCAGTGTACGTTTTCTGTCATTTACACAGTAAACTACAAAGTCTCTGATAATCTTTAATATGTTGTCAACTATTATGTACTCTGGGTATTACTTCAATATGTTCACTTAATATATCCATTTAATGGGAATGACCTAGTATAGACAACACTTACAACTATGCAAAATAAAAATGAGCTTTTTTCTTCACTGTTCTATAGAGAGCCATTAATTCACATTATGTGTTAGTAGAATCATATTGACAAAATGTATATTCTTTCTCATATTTTGCTCCACTGTGACTCTTGAGCCGTTATCTTAATTGTTCATTTAAATGGAAGTAACAGTTGGTTTCCTGTTTTATTGTGATGCATCTTTTTTTTTAATTTGCCCTTTTTATTGTTTTGCCCCGCGGTTAATAAATACAAGAAATAACCTAAATGGGAAGATTAATTTAATTTTAATGTCTTCTAGGTATTAGATCTTTCTGCTCTATTGGGTATGAAGTGAACTGTAAAGGAAAATGAACACTGTTTCATCATTCAGTTTGAACCCTCAAGGTAGTAAAGTTAATAAACAAAAGGGAAAAGAGATGGAATAAAACTGTACAAATGACTATATTACATTTGATATCACTTTGTTCTTTGGATATTCTGCTTATTGTCAGAGAAAACAAATTCTTCCAAAGCACGAATATGAGTTGTGATATTTTGTGAATATTGTTTTAATGGGACATCTTTTAATAAAGTACCCAAGACTTTCAAACTATTAAAGTTACTTTAAAAACCAATGGAGTTTATCCTGGGGCCAACAGGTAAAGACAGGCTAAAAAAGATTAAGTGCTCTCTTGGGAAGAACATAATTAAGAAAGATTTCACTGAAATACACAGAACTGAACATGATAGAAATAATGTCAAGCAGACTATTTTCCACTTAAAGAAGATAACAAGATGAGAGTTCAAGAATGGGACTGGGGGAAAAAGGAAATTCAAGGCAGATGTCAGGAAATAGTTTTTCATAAAAGGGATCACAAATACTTGGGAAAGAAGTTTAAATAGAAAATCTAAAGGTGAAGTGTAATCATTGGCTGAAATGATAGAAGAAACTTTAATACACATTTTAAACGTGGAATA
>NW_012146078.1:1704397-1704988 GCF_000956105.1 Propithecus coquereli | reverse complement strand
GACATGGACATATATAATAAAGTTAGGATAAATGGAATTCACTAAGAAAACACTTCTTCTTACGTACTTCTTACATACTTTTTTTGATATATTTGATATCTTGTCATTGAAGCTTTTAACAAGGAGTTCCTACTGAGTAGAACTATCATTGATTTCACCTGACTGGTGATTTATGAAACACAAATATTTGTGTGCCTTTAACTGAAAGCCTTAGCCTAAGGCCGTAACCTTAATAAGGTATAATTTAATTTGATTAACTGATGTGTGTGTATTTATTTTACTATTCACGGAACTTTTCAAATCATACATTTAGTCTTATATAAAGACCTATTGGTGTTTTATTCTAACTGTTCTAATAGGCAGAACCCTTGGACAACAATTTAATTATATTCTAATTTCCCTCTTTAAGTACAAGCCATGTTTGTCTAATGCATTTTTGGCTTATAAAAAGCAATAAAGTGTCTACAATGAAATCCTATTATGCACTTGGTGAATGTGTAATAAATACGTTAATTATGTACTCAAAATTCATTCATTGAAACAGAATTTTACTAATCTTTAAATTCAAGTCAATATGCCAGGGTATGGGGG
>NW_012146078.1:1671867-1703592 GCF_000956105.1 Propithecus coquereli | reverse complement strand
ATTTTATTAATTCATTCATATTTCTACCCTTATATATACTGAGAGGCAATCACAGTGGTTAAAAGTACACACTCTGGAGCCAAAGCACCTTAGTTGAAATCCAGCTGTTTGTTTTAGTATAAATTATTATAATCTTTGTAGACCTCTAAATCTTTCTCCATAAAATTAGAATAAGAATTGCATCTACTTCATGGATCGTCATCAAGATTAAAAAGTTAACATAGGTAAAATTCTTTAAAAAGTGCGACATAGCGACCACTTAGTGTATTTTAGCTTTTTAAAGATTATTTCCAGGCAATGAATGACTGTGCAGTGTGCTTATCCCTCATCAAAGCACATATGTGTAATCGTTTATTTACTTGACTCTGTTTCTTGCTAAATTGTAAATACCATAAGATTAGGTGCCTTGTGAAATTTATCGTGTCTGCAATACCTGCACAATGTCAGATTCAGATCTTCTATAGCCACGTCATACTTCCTTCCTGGGGGGGAAGGGGAAAGAAGAGAAGAAGGAAGGGAGGAAACCAAGAGAGCAACAAAAAAGGAATGAAACTGGTCCCTACCCTTGAGAAACTCACATTTTATTAGGGAGACAGACAAGCATGCAATTAATTAAAATACAGTTGCAATGTTTTATTGAGGAGTAAGGGGTGAGGAATTGGGATAGCTCCCTAAAGAAGGGGACACTTGTAGAGATTTGGGGGGCTATGGGTGGTGGGGTATTCTGGCCAGAGGAAGCAGCATAAACATAGAAATGGAGGTGTTAAAAGACATAGAATCTGTAGGGAAAACAGAGTTCACTTTGGCTTCAGTATTTCGTTCATAGGGAAAATTGAATACCATACGAAGCTGTAGTGGTAAATTAGATCCAGACTTTGTAGGGCTTGGTATGCCATAATGTTTTTGAATATGAGATGAACTCAGTTTTGTTTTAGTTTTTAGATTTGTATTTCTTGTTTTATTTACTTCTTTTACATTGCATGTATTTTTACACTTATCTTGAAGAAAAATAAAAATTAAAGGCTTTTCTTTAATTCTGCTAGCTTTTGGTAAATTTGTAGGTTGGCTATTTTTGTTAAAAGTTAGTATATGTAACATGTTTTATCACTCTGTCATTGGAAATTTGAGCCAGTCCCCATGCTATGAGGCTCTCTAACTAATTAAGACATAACTATAGGGCTGCGATTCAGTAAATCACAGTGCTAGCCCAAGAACTGAAAAGGGCCTCAGGTTTTCTAACCCCCACCCACTGCTGAATCCCCTCTACAACATCGCCACCAAGTGGCTGTAGGACCCCTATGGGAGGAGCTGGCCTGGATTAGAGAATGATTGACTCTACAAACAAAACCGTAGTGAGTTAAACCTGAAAGGTAATTAATAAAAAGTGGTGCCTTTAACTTAAAATATATATCAATGCTTATCATTAAGTCCCCCAATTCTTAAAGAAGACTCATTGTTTTTTTGAAAAGAGTTTGGGGATTAGGTTTGAAACAGCTATCATCTAACCTTTAAAATATTCATCTTTAAATATTTCTACACACAATCTTTTGGACAGAAGACAGAAAAAGAAAAGGAATCCAGGGATTAATGAATGGGAACAGAAGTAAAGCAAAAGTAAGGCAAGAAAAAGGGAAAACGAATGGACAACACAGTGGAAAATGGCTTAGTGTGTTTCTATTTGCCTTTGCTTTATTTTTAAAGACGAGCACAAATTTATTGTAAAAAATTTATTAGCATTACAAATAATGTTAGATCAGCTAGTGTTTTTATCAACCCAAGCAATAAACACTTAGATGTTTAAAACACTTGGCAATATGTAAGCAGAATTTGAAATGAGTTGAAAGGAGTGATCACAAATAATGAGGTATGTGCTGCTTGTTCCTAAATACACAGAGTTCTGGCTTCTTATGCCAACTCAATGTTCAGGAAGCAATTCTATTAAGCTGATGCTACAAATCCTTATTGGTCTCATAAAGCAACTGCAATAACAAAAACACAACTCAATAAAATGCTTTAGGCAATACTGAACCAAAACAAAACTTTCTGTGGAGAAGAGAATATAAATTATTTATTCTATGAGAATAGCAGGTAACAGTATTCATTCCTTATCTCAATAAAGTCAAAATTATTTATGGATAAAAAATAATATCACCTCTTGAATTTTTAACTCTAGGTATCTCTTTTCTAAATTAGTTTCAGTATTATGGGGCAAACCATCTAACCAGCAGTAGTATAAAATGTGGCAACAAGATATTAGTATGTCATGTCCAGATACGATTGCCAAAATTCAACTTCTTCACCCATCTCAACAATATTTTTATTCATTTATGTATTTTTATATTGTGCTTTATTCCAGAGTGGCACAAATACACACATGCACACACACATAAAGGAGTTAGTGTTTAGCTGAGTGACTTAAAATGAAGAGAAAATAGAGAGAAAATTATACAGCCAGGCCTGATAAGCCATACCAGGTGGTCCAGTGAAGTTGCTAAAAGCAAGAGATGACCATTAGATGAGCCTAAAAATAGGTTCCAAAACCTTTCTTCTCAGACTCTTCGGACCATAATTATTGTCATTTCAAAACAGCTCATTACATTGACTGGGTCTCCACTTTCTGTTGCTGCCATCTGATGTCATTATAGTCTTTTACTGCAGTTTGTCAAGATGACTGGATATTGCTCTTGGGTTTCCCTGCTGATGAGGAATGCCGCTATAGCTTTTAGGACTGGGTGTAGGAGGGTGGTCTGAAATGATTGACTCATCTCTCCCCTTTGGAACTATGTAAAGAACACATCTCCTAAAATAGGCTTCCCTTCTAGAACCCACTCTTGATGTGTCTGAAGTTACTGCAAACAGGGTAATTGCATAAAATTCATCTCAGCATCCTAGGTTTTTATAATTGGGCCCCAAAACATTCCCTTTTCCTTTGGTGGGGGTGGGATGTTTGTTTTTCTATCTGTTAAGCTTTATTCTTCAATGTTACTACATTATTGCAAAGTTAGATTCTTTCTTTTGCTTCATTATTTTTTTTCTTTTTTGGAGGAGGACTAGGGTAGATACTCAACCAAATAGACCGATTCCTCTATATTTTGAGAAATAATGCTCTATTGTGTAATTTCAACTCATTTGATTAAATGGAAAGATATTTTAAATGTACCTTGTGTTCAAATACAAAAATTTGATATGATTTAATCAAAAGCAAAAATGTAATTTTACGTGGCTTTAATCCCACCACCGCATTCAAATAAAGACTCTACAAATTTGCCAAATGGTAAAAGCCAACTATGCAATATTTATGATCATATAGCATTTAATGTTATGCCAGCCACTGTTCCAGGCTAGCAAAAGAATCTATTTACCATTGCAAAAACCCTAGGAGGTAGGAACTACCCATGGTAGGAATTATCACTATGTGATGAATAAGAAACCTGAGGCACAGAGATGAAATAATTTGCCTAGAGTCACACAGCTGGTGAGTGGAGAGCCAAGATTCACATATACCCTGTAGTCTGGCTCCTGAGCCCATGATTTTGTCCTCTAGGCTATTCTGCCTGTCAGGGAGGTATAAAGCTTTTATGGAAGCATATCTTTTAGTGCTATATTAGGTTTTTAGTCCTATTTTATTATCAGTTTTTGATCCCAGAACTAGGCACTTGTAACTTTATTTAGACAGTACTTAGATAATCTGAAATTTTAGATTTTTTTTAATGTAAACCTGTGTACATATGTGTATATGCCTTTAAGAATGTTACTCAAGTTTTTAAATATCTGTGAGATTATTTAAGTAGACTGAGAAAACAATAAATCAGAATTAATCCAATGTGTGATGTGGGAAGCCATTTTAACACTCTGTGATTTGGTTTCTTCATTTATAAAACTGAGATTTTCACATAGTATTTTTCCCAACCGTAAGTGGAAACCAAGCATTAATGTGATTATATAAGCCAAGACAGTTAAAGTTCCTTAAGGAACGGTGTTGTATGAGGTAATATTTGAATTGGTAGAACATCTCCCTGAGGATTCTTTGTCATTTTTTCTCAATTGGTCAAATACTTCGACCATGGACACAGGATCCCCTGGGATGCTTACAAAAAATGTGATTATGGCACCTCTGCTTAGCCCTGTTCCATCAAAATCTATGGCAGTTTGGCACCAGAATATGCATTTTATAAAGCTCCCAGGTGATTATTATATACTAGAATTTGATAATCAGTGCTCTTGAACAAGCCACCGTTCTCCAACCTACTGACACATTCACATTACCTAGGAACTTTGAAAAAGTTGAACCAAATGAATCAGAATGAGGTGGGCATGCCTGAGCACCTGATACTGTTCAAGTTCATCATCTGCCTCATGTCCCTCTGCACTCAGGCCTGAGAACCGCTGCCTGCCTTCAAGTCCATAGAAAGCCATGAGAGAATACACTCTTTCTGAGTCCAATAATCTAAGAATGTTTATTGCATCACTAACCAGAAAAATGATCATCTCTGCCAGGCTATGCTTTCCAACTTGTGAAATATTAATGCTGAAATCTATGTTCTGCCCTTATTTTCACAAGAGAAACTGCCCAGGAAGCTACTGTGTTTATTTCCTTTTAACCATTATAATGGCATACCCATAGTCCAACAAGATCATGGAATGGTAGGCTCTATTACATAGCATTGGGGGTTGTTTATATTGTGTTTGTGGCGTTTCCTGCCCTGACAATATATGAACATACTAGGGAGTGAAAGCTTTTATACAATCTAATCATCAAGTCCCAGTTATGCTCTTGAGACTTAAATACTATTCATGAGTGATGCTATTCATCTCGCTAAATCTCCTCACTCTTTCCATATGGAAATACTTTGCTTTAAAACTGTTCCCTAAAGATAGAGAAAAAAAGAGGAAATTATTTTTAAAATATGTTGGGGCTTTTACAAGGACGTGCTATATACTGTATACTCAAGTGACAATTTTGAATGGACTGCGATGCCCCAAGTCTAATAACTTTGTGATTTAGACTGACATTAACATCTTAACTTCCCAGGTCAACAAGTACTAGTTCAACAGTGTAATAAGGTTAGACGCCACACTTAATGCTGCTTTCAGAATGCATTTTAGGGAATTGATTTAGGACTTTTTATCCTTGGAAAATATGATTTTATGCTCTTAACTTTGAAGATGAAAACCATATACAATACAATAAATATAGAAATGCACAACAAAAATGAGTGGGGCTGAAGAACTAGTGGATAGAGAGATGTCCCTGATTTACTCTGGTTAGCAAAAGCAATAGATACTTAGAAAATTGATGATTGGAAGAGAAAAGTAAATATGGCATTGCATGGAGAAATATTACTGCAGTTTTAGGTAAGATAATTATCTTACCTAGAAAACTTTAAAAAACATGTAAGATTTTTAAAATAATCCAAGGGAGCAGCGCCTTGCACACAACTGAGGACAAATTAAATTTTCTTAGCCAACAGAGACATTCATGGATTGGAAAAGTCCTACAGATGGTGCACACAAATGATACCTTGGAGATGCTGACATCAGCTTTACAGGCGAGAGAGGTGAAAATCCAGTGGCTGGGATTTTGATAACATGTGTTCCATGTAATGACAATAAAAAATAAATATATACTGTATTTCATATCATATTTACTATTTATACTAGGAACAAAATACAATATAGTAAACAAAAGCAAATCAGCTACATGCATGGTTAGGTCAATGGTATGTTTCCAAACACTCTGATGTTCCTTTTTCTCCATTTCAGTTATATCACGTTGCTCCATGCCAGAATGTACCTGATATCTTCCCTTAAGACTAATAAATCAATGATTCTTCTGATGACCGGGTATTTACTCCATTCTCAGCTACCAAGATCTTCCCATAGTGATCATATTGAAGTCACAGTCCAATAGCACCACATTAAACTCACCAAGTTAAAGTCAATTTGGCCATTATAATTTAAAACTATACAACTCAAAAAGTACTGGTCCATGATGAAATAAAGAGCTTGCTCTAGAAAACAAATCAATGTAATGTTTCCTTCATCAACAAAATCTTTCCAAAAAAATGTCAGCTGAATCTAAGTGTGCTTTGTAATGAAATTGATTTACATTCTGGTTCAAGTTTCTTATCTCACCACCGATCAGTAACAATCAGTTCATAAACCTGGCAGCCATCTGAAGATTAGATTTTGAGTATCACCGCTTAGAATATTCATTTACATATCTAACACTTGTCGTGTGTTGAATAGTAGCCCCCCCCAAAGTTGTGTTCCCATCTGAACCCCCAGAACCTGGAAATGTGACTTTATTTGGGAAAAGGGTCTTTAGAGATGTAATTAAATCACATATCTTGTGATAACATCATCCTGGATTATCTGGACGTGTCCTAAATCCAATGTCAAGTATTTTTATATGAGACAGAAGAGAAGACACAGGGAAGACAGAGGCAGAGATTGGAGTAATGCAGCCATAAGCTAAGGAACTGCTCAAGCCACAAGCAGCCAGAAGAGACAAGGAAGGATTCTCCCCTAGAGCGACTGGAGGGAGTGAAATCTCTAGAACTCTAAGAGAATACATTTCTGGTGTTTAAATCATCCAGTTTGTGGTAATTTTTCACAACAGCCCTAAGAAATCAATACAATGCCCTAGCATTTTATAGTTACATCAGCTTCTAAAAATATCATCACATGCATTCTTCAGAAATATATTTTAGGGAATATTACATATATGTGTATTTATTTCAAGGATAGTGATTCAAGAATTGAAAATTAATGATTTCAATTCATACTTTTTAATCAAAAATAATCGAGCAAAGGACTCTCTAGCTCAAGTGAATTTCATTGTCTGTTAAACACTACGAATTAAATTAACCACTTATCACAAATATCTCTACTAAATTTTGTAAGTGGAAAGGACATTCTCTCTCCCACTGAAAGTTCATGCATGAATTATAATAAGAAATTCAATAAGAAATTTGTGATATGTGAGTTTCACATGTTTATTCTGATCTCTGCATACATATACATATATTCCAACATGTAGAAATACAAATACATATTCCAATATTACTAGGGATAAATGCTGAGAAGAAATTAATATGTGAGTTAATAATTTCAGTGCAAGAAATTCCCTCACTATTCTATTTACAAGAGTAAATTGATTTGGAAAATGATTGGGAGAATGCATTATAATTAGCCAAACCATTTTGCTTTGTTCTTTCCCTTTAAAAGAGAAAGAATAGTTTGAATCTCAGCACAGTGAACCAGTCTACATGCTCTGGATTTCGAATCCATCAGGAATAAAACCCTTTCAAGGTCTCTCACCAATATCACTTTTCCCTCTCTCAAAGCATTTATTCTACAGTTCGCTACATACAGTTGCACCTGCATGGTATATTCACATTCACTGTTGGAACTGCCAAAAAGTGACTTGCAGTTACCATGTTTCTTTTAAAATTAGCCGGGCTCTTTCTGTCTGTGAAACATCTGCTTTGAGTGATACTGTAGCAGCTGTGATGATCTAATAGTAAACTAAGCACTTCAGAATTCAATTGTATAAAAGGGGCTTTGAGGAGAATGATAAATGACCTAAATTAGATGACGATTTTTAAGTACCTAATTTTAACCTTGCCCATAATGAATGCTTTTTCCTCAAGCTTCTTTGCACCTGTCGCTCTTGGAAAGCAAGTAAAACACGCCTGCTTGTTGTTCGGTTCAAGTTGCTTTCTCAACGGGTTGTTAAGCACTGCCTGAAATGGTGGGACTGACCGGTGCACTACGCCTTTTAAGATCTTTCTCTTCTTTTTTGTTTCTTCCAATTTCCTATCTCCCTAAAGGGCAGAAATTTTCTCCAGAGACGCACATGTACCATAGAAATAAATATTACATAAAACTAAATATCATCCTGAAGAACTTTGCATATTTTAACATGTTTCATTTTAGACAAATCGGTATTTTCTTTTCTCTAAAACATTTTGCATACAGAAAGAACATTATTTTGATTCAATTTTATATTTACATGTCTATATTGCTAGGTAAACATGTGCACTAGATAACATATGATTGTTGACAAAGTACATATCCATCCCTTTAAAATTATAAAAATAATTGAGTTCTAGTCTTCAACAGCAACTCCCTCACCTCACGTATACACACCATTTTTTATACTCACCTTGGGAATAAAATAATGAAATCATTTTCACCACCTTGAAAACAATTTAATAGTAATATCCTATTTAAAGACTGTGAGAACAATGTAGTGTCTCCTTTGTTCCTCACAATAGAATCAATGAAGTAAGCTTCTCCCATGACAGAGAAAGGAAATGAAATTCAGATAGTTCAACTGCACCCACAAGGTGAAGTCTAAACTAACACACAGGTTTTGTTTGTTTTGTTTTCATTAGTTTTATTATATGCTTTTCCCACTACATACAATTGATGCAGGGAAGGGAGTTCTTTCAGCACAGTTTTAACCATTGATCAAAATGCCATTCCTTCTATGTGTGAAAAGTGTAGGAAAGGCAACACTTTATCTCAACCTTTTTGGTGTAGCTCGGCCTGAGAATTAAATTGACATTAGATAGTAACAGGAGAAAGGGATACAGATTTTTACACCTGCATGGAGCCTCCATAGAAAAACAAAGGCCCTAAGAAGTGTCAAAACTTAAATTTTTGTATAATATGTTGGACAAAGAGTGGCAATTATGGAAAAGTAACTAAAGTGCAAGGAGGCAAAAGGACTATGAGAGTTATGTTAACAAGTCTGTTTATACAGATTTTTCTGTGTTGACTCCCCATCTGGTGACAAGAATGTTTCTTCTCTTCTGATATAGATAGGGCAGAGTTTCCCTTTTGTATTTGCTATTTTTTAAGGGTGTTTAGCTCAAAATAATCCTTATGCCAGAACAACATATTTTGGAGGGGCGTATTCTGCCACTCCTCAAAAGGCGTTGAGATACAACATTCTTTTTTTATTAAATGACTTTTCAAAAGTTACCAAATACTTCCACATAAGAACTAGTAAAATAATGAAAAGTGGTGTGAAGAAAGTTAATGTGTGCTCTCCTCAAGCCTTTTTCATTTTAATCCCTATCTCCAATAGATAATCAATATTAACAGCCTTTGCCCTACTCTAAAAACATGCAAGTATATATATGTGTGTATATACACATACATGTATATGTGTCCTTTTAGGAAAATGTATTAATACTGTAGACATTACTTTTCAACTTGTTTTTCTCTCTAAGTAATACATCATTAGAATATCTCAGGTGATAGATAAACAACTCAACAAAATATGCTCTCAGTTTAGATCACAGCTGGTATTTATAACAATGTATTACATATGGTAAAGCAGACCCTCTGGCCTTCTGGTCCTTGAACCCTTTCTCTGAATATATTCTTGTGCTTCATCCTATGATATCAACCCAGGTCAGGGCACTTAGAAGTTCCAGATGCATGGCCAGGAGAGCCAGACACGGTGACACAGGCCTGTAGTGCCAGCTACTCAGAAGGCTGAGGCAGGAGGATTGCTTGAGTCCAAGGGTTCTGGGCTGTATGTAGTTCGCTATACAGATTAGGTGTCTGCACTAAGTTTGGCATCAATATGGTGACCTCCTGGGAGCCAGGGACCACCAGGTTGCCTAAGGAGGGATGAACTGGCCCAGGTTGGAAATGGAGCAGGTCAAAACTCTCATGCTGATATATACCAAGGAGAGGGAATTCTACAGATCACTTTACTTTTTCATGTCTTCTTGCTTGTCGTGGTTACTCATCCAAAAGTATGTGCAGATGCTCCTCAACTTATGATGGGTTATGTCCCAATAAACCCATTATAAGTTGAAAATATTGTTAAGTCAAAAATGAGTTTAATATATCTAACCTACCAAATGTCATAGCTTAGCCTACCTTAAACGTGCTCAGAACACTTACATTAGCCTATAGTTGGGCAAAATCATCTCACAGAAGGCCAATTTTCTTAATATAATATTGAAGATCTCATATAATTTATCAAATATTGTACTAAAAGTGAAAAACAGAATGGTTGTACTGAAAGTATGGCTTCTACCAATGCATGTGGCTTTCACACCATCATAAGGTCAAAATAGTAAGTTGAACCATTGTAAATGGGGAACTGTCTGTACTCCTCTTTATTTTACCTTCTGGCATTTATAGGAGATCTTGTTTTAGAGATTGCCTCAGTTCTGAGTATTTGTCTGAGAGAGAGAGAGAGAGAGAGAGAGAGAGAGAGAGAGAGAGAGAGAGAGAAAGAGAAAGAGAAAGAAAGAGAAAGAGAAAGAGAAAGAGAAAGAGAAAGAGAAAGAGAAAGAGAGAAAGAAAGAGATCTCCTGTCTTTTCTCATAAGGGCACTAATCTCATCATGAAGGTTCCCCTCTCATCACCTACTGATCTCCCAAAGGCCTCATCTCCAAATATCTTCACATTGGATATTAGGGTTTCAACATATGAATTTCAGGACAACACAAACATTCAGTCCATAGCACAGATCTTTACAAAAATAATTATTATAAGAGGTGGTATACTTAACATTATATACTAAAAAATATGCATACTAAATCTTTAAATTTTATGAGGTAGTTTCCTGGAGTAGAATTGTCAAATTTATATCAACCTTTAGGCATATACCCATTTTGATCCAGCCCTACCAAATAAGTATTATTGCTGTTTACAATTTTTGCCAGTCTATAGGTGAAAATTTTTATCTTATTTTTACTTTAGTTTGTATTATTCTGACTACTAATGTTTATCCTTTAGATTTGCTTTCAATGATTTGTCTATTCATATCTGTGATTTGTCTATGCATATCCTTTTTACATTTTCCTTGCTCTTTGAATTTATTAATTTGTAAGATCATCATTAAAGACATTAATCTTCTGTGCTGCAAAAATATGTCTAAATATCTTATTTGTCTATTGACCCTATTTGTGATATCTTTTAAAAAAAATTTTTCTATAGTTAAATAATCTTGTCTTTTCTGGTTTCCAAGTTTCCAGTCTTGTTTTAGAAGTCTCTCTTGCCATATATTTTAGTCTCTTAGACTTCTTGAAATATTTCAATTATTTCAGTGTATACATAAATTATTATTATATGTAATATAATAGGGTCTGTATTTTTTTTCTTTCAAGAGGACAGTTACCTAATGTTCTAAATGAGTTTGCTAGAACCTCCAATGTAATTGTTGGCAAAGTCAACACACCAAGGGCCCTGCGTGTCACTGCGTATTATTGTTAGATATGCCAAGAAAGAAAAGCCCTCACTGCTCTGGATCCAGACAATTTCTCAGGGTTGTATTTGTAGTGTCAACCTTGAGAAATGAGATACTCTCTTCCTCTGAGACAAAGAACAGGTTTACTTGTCCCTCATTGTACCCCTGTAATATGCTGAACTTAAAAAAAGAGAAAAAAGAAAAACAATATGAAGCAGAAAAAAATAATAATATACCCATCACCTGAATAGTGTGCATTGTACCTAATAAGTAATTTTTCATCCCACACCCCCTCCCATCCCCCTTCTTCTGAGTCTGCAATGTCCATTACATCACTCGTTATGACTGTGAATACCCATTGCTTATCTCGCACATATAAATGATCTCGCACATATGTTTGTTGGCCAATTGTTGCTCTTTCTTTGAAATATGTCCATGAAATATGTCCAAAAGACATGAAATATGTCATGTCTTTTGCCCACTTTTTAATGGGGTTATTCAATTTTATCTTGCTGATTTGTTTGAGTTCCTTACAGATTCTGGATATTAGGCCTTTGTCCAATGTAAAGCTTGCAAATATTTTCTCCCATTCCATAAGTTGTTTATTTACTTTGTTGATTATATCTTTTGTTGTGCCGAAGCCTTTTAGTTTAATTAAGTCACATTTATTTATTTTTGTTTTTGTTGTATTTGGAGTCTTAGTCATAAATTTTAGAATTTTCTAATTCTGTGAAAAATGAATTGGTATGTTGATAGGAATTGCATTGAATCTGTAGATTACTTTGGGATGTATGGACACTTTAACAATATTGATTCTTCAAATCTATGAACATAGGTCCTTTTCCATTTGTTTGTGTCATCTATGATTGCTTTCATCAGTGCTTTGTATTATAGTTCTCCAGAGAACTTTCATCTCCTTGATTAAGTATATTGCAAGGTTTTTTGTTTTTGTTTTTGTTTTTGTTTTTTTTTCCCACAGCTATGGCAAATGGGATTGTGCTCTTGATTTCATTCTCAGGTTGGTTGTTATTAGTGTATAGAAATGCTACTGGTTTGTGTATGTTAATTTGAGTAACCTGAGACTTAATACTGAATTAACTTACCAATTCTAGGAGGAGTCTTTAGGGTTTTCTAGGTATAAGATTATATTATCAGCAAACAGGGATTGTTTGACTTCCTCTTTTCCATTTTGGGTGCGCTTTATTTCTTTGTCTTGCTTCATTGTTCTGCCTAGAACTTACAGTACTACGTTGAATAGAAATTGCAAAACTGGGCATCCTTGTCTTGTTTCAGTTCTTAGGGGGAATGCTGTAAGATTTTCCCTGTTAAATATGATGTTGGCTGTGTGTTTGTTATATATGGCTTTTATTACATTGAGGTATGTTCCTTCTATGCATAATTTGTTGAGAGTTTTTATCATGAAGGGATGTTGGATTTTATCTAATGCTTTTTCTGCATCTATTGAGGTGATCATATAGTTTTTGTTTTTAATTCCGTTTATTTGGGAATCACGTTTAGTGATTCGTATATGTTAAACCATCCTTGCATCCCTGCGATAAAACCCACTTGATAATGGTGAATTATCTTTTTGATGTGCTTTTGGAATAAGTTTACATGTATTTTGTTGAGGATTTTTGCACCTATGTTCATCAAAGATACTGATCTGTAGTTTCTTTTCCTTTCTTTCTTCTTTCTTTCTTCTTTCTTTCTTTCTTTCTTTCTTTCTTTCTTTCTTTCTTTCTTTCTTTCTTTCTTTCTTTCTTTCTTATTTTTTTGCTATGTCCTTTCTTGGCCTTGGTATCAGTGATATTGGCTTCATAGAATGAGTTGGGGAGGATTCCCTTCTTTTTGATGTTATAGAACAGTTTCAGCAGGGTAGGTTATCAGTTGTTTGTAGGTCTGGCAGAACTTGGCCATGAATTTGTCTGGTCCTTGGTTATTTTTTGTGGAGGAGGAAGAATTTTTATTACTGATTCAATGTCACTATTCATTATTGCTCTGTCCAGGATTTCTATTTTTTCCTGAATCAAGCTTAGGAGGTTGTGTGTTTTCAAAAATTTATCCATTCCCTCTAGATTTTCTAGTTTGTGTTCATAAAGCTTTTGATAATAGTCTTGGATAATCTTTTGTATTTCTATGGTATCAGTTTTAATGTCTCCCTTTTCATTTCTGATTAAGCTTATTTGAATCTACCCTCTTTTTTTGTGGTTAATTTAGTTAGTGGTCTACTGGCTTTGCTTATCTTTTAAAAGAACTAACTTTTCATTCATTGATATTTTGCATTTTTTCTTTCAATTTCATTTAGTTCTGATTTGATCTTTGTTATTTCTTGCCTTCTGCTAGCTTTGTGGTCCATTTGTTCTTGTTTTTCTATTCATAGTTCCTTGAGGTCTTACCTTAGGCTGTAAATTTGTGATCTTTCTGACTTTTTGATGTATGTATTTATTGCTTACAGTAATTTATAAAGAGGGAATTTATAAACTTCCTTCTTAGCACTGCTTTTGCTATATGCCAGAAATTTGGATAGCTTATGTCACCATTGTCATTCAATTCTAAAAAAATTTTTGATTTCCATCTTGACTTTGTCAATGACCCAAAGATCATGCAGCTGCAGGTTATTTAATTTCCAAATACTTGTGTAGTTTTGAGAGTTCCTCTTGGGATTGATGTCTAGTTTTATTTCACTGTGATCTGAGAAGACACGCGGCAAAATTTCTATTTTTTAAAATTTGCTAAGACTTGTTTTGTGGCTTAAAGTGTGCTCTATCTTGGAGAATGTTCCCTGTGTTTATGAGAAGAATGTATATTCTACAGTTTTTGAGTATTAACAGAATGTTCTTTAAATGTCTGTTTACAGGTCCATTTGTTCTAGCATCTGGTGTAAGTCCTGTGTACCTTTGTTAATTTTCTGTATCTATAATCTATCTAGTTCTGTCAGTGGAGTGTTGAAGCCTCTAACTACTATTTTGTTGCTTTTTATTTCTCTACTAGACCTAGTAGATATGTTCCAGGAAGCCCCAGTAACATTCCAGCTCTGTGCCACATGTCCTCATGGGGAGCGATAGGGACCCTCCAAGGACCCCCACAAATGCCTGCAAAGGCATTAGTATTTGTCTTAAGAATCTGTGAGCTCCAGTGTTAGGTTCATATATATTTAGAATTATTATATCTTGTTGAATTAAGGCCTTTAATGTTATATAATGACCATCTTTGTCTTTTTTTAATGTTGTTCATTTAAAATATGCCTTATCTGATATAAGAGTAGCTACACCTCCTTGCTTTTGGTTTCCATTTGCGTGGAATATTTTTTCTACCCCTTTATCTTGAATCTAAGAGACTTTTTGAGTTATATGGGTTTTTAAAGACAGAAAATGTCTGGGTCGTGGTTGTTTTAATCCATGCTACCAATCCATATCTCTTAAGTGAGGCATTTAGGCCATTTCCATCCAATGTTAATATTGATAAGTCAGATACCGTTCCAGTCATCATGTTGATTACTAACCAGTATTCTCCCTCGTGTTTCTATTTTATAAGCTCTATAAGTTTTAACTTTTGGATCTTTTAATACTGTTGAGTATTGACCATTCTTTTTGATTTTTAGAGCACTTTTGAGCATTTCCTATAGGGCAGGTATAGGGGTAACAAATTCTCTTAGTGCTTGCTTGTCTGGGGAAGAATTTATTTCTCCTTTGTTTATGAAACTTAGCTTTGTAGAATATTAATACAAAATTCTTGTGTGACAGTTACTCTGTTTAAGAAGAATAAAGACAGGACCCCCATACCTTCTGGCTTGTAAGGTTTCTGTTGAGAAGCCTGCTATTAGTCTAACGGGTTTTCCTTTGTAAACTACTTGATGTTTTCACCTCATAATTGTAGAAGTTCCTCCTTCATGTTGTTTTGTCCAGTCTGATGATTGTGTGCCTTGGTGATGTCCTTTTAGCAATGAATTCCACAGTTTTTGGGCCGATTCCTTCTCATCTGGAGCAGCTGTCACTTCTTGGTTTTGAATTTTCTTTTGTTTAAATGGGACTTTTCTTCCCTTCCCTCTTAAGGGTGTGCCAGGAGCATATATTGGGTAAGGACTTTGGCTTTGCTTGTGGGTACTTTCAAAGGGACCCAGGTTCTGAATGAATACCTTGGTTATAGACAGCCTTAGTGTGGATGTTTTCTCAATTTCTAGTCATTTGTAGGCTGCAGTGGTGGTGTACCAAGTGTGGAGGCAGATTCTTTGCCTCTTGTAGAGAAGGAGAGATGAAGGTCTTTGAAATTTCTTATCCTTTCCCATCTTTATGGACTTATTAAAAGTATGAATTATATTGAGATGCCCAGTTTAATCTCCAAGTCAGTACCGTGCTTGTAGGTAAGAATCAGCTAAGCTATGTATGACCGAATCAGTAAATTCTTTAATGATCTCCCTGCCAGTAGCTGACACTTGCAGGAGAGAGCCAGCTGTGGTGATGTTTTTGTGGCACGTGTCTGGCCCTAAATAGTCAAGAGATGTGCTCAGATATCCAAGGAAATGGGTTCAGCTCTGAAGTTCCCAGGAGTCCTCCCCTACTTGTTCTCCACCACAGCTGAGGTGGATGGGGGATGAGATTACACAGAGATGGTCAGGAGAGCCCAGGTTTAGGCATCACAAAGGCAGGTACAATCACTGTCTCAGCAGGGGGAAGAGGACTACTCTGGAGCCAATGGGGAAAGCCACCCTGGAAGAGCTGAGATGGCCCTACCATGCCTAAAAGTCAGATCATTGGGGAGGGGCTGTCTAAAATTTTCAGACCAACGGGCAGGAGTAAATTTTACTCTTCTGCCACTTCCCTTCATAAATTCTTTGCCTAGGCCAATATCTAGAAGAGTTTTGAAAACATTTTCTGTAGTATTCTTATGGGTTCATGCCTTACATTTAAGTCTTTTATTCATCGAGAATTAATTTTTGTGAGTGGCGAAAGGTATGGATCTTGTTTCATTCTTCCGTATGTGGCTATCCAATTCTCCTAGCACCGTTTATTGCATAGGAATTCTTTTTCCCCTGTATATTGTTGTCTGATTTGTCACAGATCAGTTGACTGTATGTGGATGGTTTTATATCTATGTTTTCTGTTCTGTTCCATTGGTCTATGTCTCTATTTTTGTGCCAAATCATGCTGTTTTTGTTACTATAGCCTTGTAGTATAGTTTGACATCTGGTAATGTGACACCTCCAGATTTGTTCTTTTCACTCATATTGCTTTGGCTATTCAGGCTCTTTTCTGTTCCAAACAAAGCATAGAATTATTTTTTCTAGATCTGTGAAATAGGCCATTGGTATTTTGATAGGGATTGCATTGAATCTGTAAATCATTTTGGGTTGTATGGTCATTTTAACAATATTGATTTTACTGATCCATGAGCATGATACGTTTTTCCATTTTTTTATCTGCAATTTCTTTTCTCAGTGTTCTGTATTTATGTTTATAGAGATCTTTCATCTCCTTGTTTAAGTATATTTCTATGTATTTTATTTTCTTTGTGGCTATTGTGAATGGTATTGAGTCTTTGATTTGACTCTCACCTTGACTGTTATCAGTGTCTAGGAATGCTACTGATTCCGTACATTTATTTTGTAACCTGAGACTTTGCAAAAGTTATTTTTCACTTCCTGGAGTCTTTTAGTGGAGTCGTTCATGTTTTCTAGATATAAAATCGTGTCATCAAAAAAAAGCAATACTTTGACCTCCCCTTTCTAATCTGGATACCTTTATTTCTTTTTCTTGCCTGATTGCTCTGGCTATGACTTCTAGTACTATGTTGAATAGAAGTGGTGGCAGTGGGCACCATTATCTTGTTCCAGTTCTTAGTCAGAATGCTTTCAACTTTCCCCCATTCAGTGTAATGCTGGCTGTGGGTTTGTCATATATGTCTTTTATAATTTTGAGATATGTTCCTTCTATGCCTAGTTTGTTGAGGGTTTTTATCTTGAAAATGTGCTGAATTTTGTCGAATACTTTTTCTGCATCTATTGAGATGTCATATAGTCTTTGTTTTTTCTTCTGTTTATGCAGTGAATCACATTTATTTATTTCCACATGTTGAACCATCCTTGCATCCCTGGGATGAAGCCCACTTGGTCATAGTGGAATGATTTTTTTGATGTGCTGTTGAATTCAGTTTGCTAGTATTTTTTTGAGGATTTTTGCATCTATATTCACAATGGATATTGGTCTGTAGTTTTCTTTCTTTGTTGTGCCCTTTTCTGACTTTATTATAAGAGTGATACAGGCTTCATAGAATAAGTTGGTAAGGATTCCCTCCTTCTCAATGTTATGGAATAATTTATGCAATATGGGTACTAGCTCTTCTTTATAGGTCTGGTAAAATTTGATTATGAATCCATCTGGTCTGGGGCTTTTTTTTGTTGTTGGATACATTATTATTACTGTTTCAATCTTGTGCCTTGTTATTGGTCTGTTCAGGAGTTCTATTTCTTCCTGATTGAGTCTTGGGAGGTTGTGTGTTTTGAGCAATTTGTACATTTTGTCTACATTTTCTAGTTTATGTGTATAGAGATTTTCATAGTATTCACAAATGATATTTTGTACTTCTGTGGTATCACTTATAATATCTCCTTTATCATTTCTGATTGAGATTATTTGGGTCATTTCTCTTCTATACCTACTAAATCTATAAATAGGTCTATCAATTTTGTTTACCTTTTCAAAGAAACAACTTTTTATTTTGTTGATCCTTTTTATTGTTTTTTTGTTTTCCATTTTGTTTAGCTCTGCTCTGACCTTAGTCATTTCTTTTCTTCTGCTGGGTTTGGGTTTAGCTTTGCTCTTCTTTTTCTAGTTCCTTAACTTGTGTCATTAGATTGTTGATTTGTGATCTTTGTTTCTTTTTGACGTAGGCATTTAATGCTATGAATTTTCTCCTTAGGGCTTCTTTTGCTGAATCCCATAGATTTTGATAGCTTGCATCCCGTTTGTCGTTCAGTTCGAGTAATATTTTGATTTTCATCTAAGTTAAAATATTATTTTAAGTAGAAGGGCTAAATTAACTTGCATTTTACTTTTAGGAGAGATATTTATTAAAGTCTTCTATCCTTTTTTTTTTTTTTTTTTTCAGCTTTGAGAATGCAATGCACCAAATCATGTTTAAATAGCTAAAAGATGTTTAGTGTTACTCATTCAAATTCTTTGACTAACTCAAAATATGTCTTCATTCAGAATAACAATATATAACAGACTATACCATGTACTTTTTATTTTTTGCTAAAAAACATGTATTTTTATATACCATAGTATCTATAAGAGAAAGTAATTTTAAAACTAATTTTGGAGATTATAATCACATCCTCAGTTTGTTATTAGGCAAAAATAAATAGGTAGGCAGCTATCCAAAATCTTTCTTGGTATAGACAGATTTGACCATTAAGTTTAACACATTTTATAAATAATGTAATTTGCTCAAAGTGTTTAACCATTCAAATCTTGAATACAGAGAATATTAATGCTTAGCACAGGAACAAAAGTGATAAATCTGAGCCATGCCACAGTAATCATTTCATCAGCCTTATTTTTGCTTATCCTTAGTGGCTTTCTCCCCTTTGAGTTGCAGCATGTTTATTTTCTCAGTTATCAAAAATAACAAGACTAATAATACAATGATAATACAAAAGTGAATCAAAATTTATTACCACTTAGAACCCATACTAAGATTATGAAGCAAAAGATAAAAATCTTAAAATAATATCTGATACTCAGCTAGAAAAATTCACATATTGCACTGAAATATTTTCTATCTTTAAAAATGTATTTTCTGAGTCATTGCATGGAAAGATTTTTCAAAGGAAATGCCATATTATTTTTAGTGACTTAAGAAAATATGATATTTGAGGAATAATACTTTATTAATTTATAATTTACAGAGCATTATAGTAGTGTGTAAGAGGATGGCCCGATGGGCCATCCTGGCTTGCCCACTGGATAGCAGTATGACCTTGGACAAGTTACTCCACTTTTCTGGGCTTCAGTTTCTTTATCTCTAATAGACAAAATAATATTACTTACAATACTTCATAAGGTTATTGTCAAAAATAAAGGATTAAATATATTTTAAAAGCTTAGAATAATATTTTGACCATAGTAAGCATTATATAATTGATGATATCTTCATGGAAACATAAAAATTATTTAAATTTATAAAATGAATCTGTTATTCATAATTTTAATTTTCTTATTAAAGATGAGATCTTTAGTCAGCAATATCTAATTGCAACCTGAAATATACACTTCTCATTTGTTATATATTTTGACTTCTACCTGATTTTGTTAGAAGTAGTTTGAGGCCTTTATAAAATAAAAAATAGAATACATTTTCATAAACACAATCATATTTGCTTGCTAAGGTGATGATATATTTGCTTTTATCCAAAACATAAAATAATAAAGATATTTGAGAGATTTCTATCATTTACTCTTTTTACTTGTTTAAATGAAGTGTTTGTATAAATACTACATAGAAATAAACACACTGAATAAAATGTTAGACTGATATGAAAATGCTATAAAGTTGTATTGATTAATTTAGTATTTATTCAGCAGCCAGTATACGCAAAATATGAATTTCAAGCCTTATAACAATGCCCCATCTCTTTATACTATATTTACCTTTTTAAATAATTAATGTGATTTTTATAATATCCTGTGAGGCAATTTTGAACAGGTGTCCAATGAGGGTAAATTTTATCGTTCAACTTGACTGGTCCAAGGGGATCTCCAGATATCTGGTGAAACATTATTTCTGGGTATGTCTGTGAGGGTGTTTCCAGAAGTGATTAGCACTTGAATTGGTTGACTGAGTAAAGTAGTTGGCCCTCCACAGTGTGGTGGGAATCAACCAACCAGCTGAGAGCTTGAATAGAATAAAAAAGCAGAAAAATGTTGAATTTACTCTCTGCCTAACTGTTTGAACTGGGATGTTGATCTTCTTCTGCCCTCTGGAATCTTAGCGCTGAGTACTTCAGACTGGAGCTAGAAGCTACACCATCAGCAGCTCTCTCCAGCACTCAGGTCTCAGAACTACACAATTGTCTTTCCTGGGTCGCCAGTTTGTAGATGTTAGATTGTGGAACTTCTCAGCTTCCATAATCATGCATGTCAATTTCTTATAACAAAACTTTTTTCTATTGGTTATGTTTCTCTGAATAACCCTAATACATGTCTCAAGAGAGTCTTATACAGGCAAGAAACAAGTTTATGAATATTCTACAAAGCTAGGCTGGCTTCTTTCTGAGGCTTCAGCCTCTTTTCCAAGGTATATGGCACTGAAATTCCTATTAAAATGATCTCTGATATCACTAAAAGTGTGTATAATTGCTACTCCTCACCTAAGAAGGTGGTATCCTCTGCATAATTGCCTGTATTTAAAAAGATGGATATAACTTGTTTTCTTCATCTTCCTTTCTTCTTATTCTTTCTTTTCTTTTCTTTCTTCATCATCCTTCTTTTCTTCATTCCAAAATAATTCTGTCAAAAGCTATCAAACAGGAGGAATGGGACAGTAATGTGGGCCAGAGCCACCCAAATGGAGTTATTTAGTAGATGTAATAACAATGGCCAAGATAACAGGGTGTCGATGGGTGCAGTTAGATCTAAGAGATATTAGTGGAACACAGGTGAAGTGAGCAGATCATCTACCTACAAGTAACAGAGCAAATCAGTAAATATATTGAGGGTAACAGAAGCCATTTTCCTCAATGACAGAAAATATGGAAAAAGGAGAGAATGAACCTTGTGAATTGGCTTGAAATTGCAGATATTGCTGTGACCTCTGGTTCCAAATACGCAATAATGTATAGAGAAATAAGTATAAAAGCAAATGCATGTGTATATATATATTTTATACATAAATATATGTGTATATATGTCTATACCCATGCTCACATGCGTATAAATTTCCCAGCTCTCTCTACTGATACAACAACACCGAATACACCAATATCAAAGAGAACAACTTGATTTCTAAATACCCTTGTCTTAGAATCTAAATACTACCATCTAATAAAAGGAACAAAGGCTTCTTGAAGAAATTGATGAATCTTAGTTGAGGCAGCAAAAGCGTTAGATGACCCTAGAACATCTTATTGTGCTCAAAGGGTAATGGAACATATGAAAATAATACACAAGCCAGTTTGAAGAGTCTCCCTAGCCAACTCCGGAAAAGGTAGATCATCAAAATAAATAAAAAATTTACCAAACTTTATCTAACTGTACACTTAAAATTGGTAGACAGGTAGATAGGGATTATTATAACTTAATAAATATAATTCCATATATTCATACAGATAAAACAACTAGTAAATAAGAAAGAGAGAATAAAAGGAGAAGAAAAAGCTCATCTTTATAGTAGAATACCGAAGATACATGCAAAGGAATGATAGAATTTCATAATCTCTATCTGGCAACCATCACCAAAATAATTATTGCAAAATCTGCAATAAAATTATTTAAAAAAGTAAATTTAATAATAAATATTCGATAAAATTTTTTAAAATAATATTGAAACATTTACATAATCTCAAGCTATTTCCTCAAAAATTATTTATAGCAATGAAAAATATAACAAATAAACTTAGTTACTTTAACTTGCAGAAACTTGAAAATACCTTCAAATTAAATCTACATTCTAGGCCACCTGATAGGATGCAATAAGAAGAACACAGTGTCAAATTCTATGCTATCCTTGTCCAAAAAAGATAACCTCAGGCTATGCATGAGGAAATATCAGACAAATACAAATTGAGTGATATTCTATAAAAGGACTGGATCATGCATTCAAAAATTTCAAGGCCATGAAACTCAAGAAAAGATAAGGAAATAGGAGACTAGGGAGACATAACAACTGGATGCTTCACATCCAGTTGAGGATTGAGTTCATTATGACAGTCATAGGGCAATTGACGAACCATTAATGGAGCTCACTGGGTGAGTGGTATGCAGCTCTTAAGCATGTTGTAAATTGAAATTATTCCAAAATATATTTTTTAAGAAATGGATGGAAGAAAACATTAAAATAAAAAGTTATCTACAGTTATAGGGGGAGGGGTGCAGTATATACTTGGAGCAAACAGGAAAAAGACCAAATAGAAGCTGGAATTCTCTGCATATACTATGTATATTTGACTTGGAACCTTAAACATATACAAAATAAAATTACATTTTTAAAAAACTATCCATAAATATTAAAAGCAAAATGAAATAAATGAATTAAATTACATAAAAAGTTAGTGGAATAATTGCACAACGACTTCCAAACACAGAGATTTGACTGTAGATACGCCTAAAAAGAAAAAGAACCTCAGAAGATATTAAGCCCTTCTCTATAGTTTATTTTTATGGTAGTGATGCTAGTTTTATTCTGAGTCTATTATGTGCATGTGTACACATGTTCTGTGGGATAAACCAAATGAGTAATCATGTCAGTGTCATTGAGAACTGGACAAAAGGGAATATAAATGTAAGATGGATGAGTTTAATAACATCTCTCTGGCCCTTAATTTGAATTATAAGAATTATACATTATACTAAGAATTCATGATAAATTGTCTGTTAAAATATACACATTTTTATAGTTCAGACCACTGAAAAGACCATCTCAATACTATTTCCCCCTAATAAGAATCATGATCCTTGGAAAACTGTGTGATGCCGGATCTGAGTCAGGAAATTCCCGGGATGCATGCAACATGTCATAGCAGAAAACAAGAAAGCTACCAAAACTATATTTCAAACTGACTTCAGTGTCAAACCTTGGATTTTTTTCCTTATGAAATGTTGGAAAAAATTATATAGAAAAGTAGATTGATTTCAGTAAATAAAATTTTTTTTTCACAAGGAGCAATGTCTAAAAAAACATAAAAAACTATTTTCATAATAATTTTTTAAATTTTAGTATAAATTCAATAGTTTTTATGAATTAATCTTCTTAGTATTTTTCAAGTTACATGATTTTTCTCTAATATTCAAATAGCTTATCTCTAAAATATAATTATGATTTATAATAATTTATACAAATTTGAGAATAGATGTGTGTGCATGTGTGTGAGAGAGAGAAAGAGAGAGATAGAGAGAGAGAGAGAGAGATACAGGGGTAAGATGGGTCCCTGAATAGTGTTTAGAAAAGTGATAAAGTTGGGAACATACTTGTAATATCCATATACAGGAAGATCTACTCCCAATCTCTGAGATCACAATGAGTGTAAGTGGGAAGGTGCATCTAAATAAACAGCAATGAGAGAAGCTGTGCATGTTACCAGGCAAGTAGTAAGGCTTCTATGCAAACCTTTTAGATTCAAAACCTGTTTAGTCCTTGCGAAGGATGAACCACTTAAAACTCCAGAGCCTAGTTCTGTCAAGAAAATCTCTTTTTCTGAAAATAGGAAAGCAGCATCTGAGACTTTATATGTAGATAATATATGTGATAAATGTCTCTAAATTACAAGATTATGTCTTTGAAGAAAAGCCTTGATTTTATTCCCATATTGCAAAGCACTGGTATAAACCTCAAACAATAATTCAAAGGTGTAGAAAAATAAATCTTTTTATTATATGTAGCTAATTTGATTTTCTTCAAAAGTTTCTGCCAATAATTCACTGGAGAAGGAAAAAACAAAACAAAACAAAACTATTAATCTTATCTTTTGAATTTAGCTCAATCTTGTGACTAAAAAATTTCTAAGAGGCATTGTTCAGTGTGTTTTAGAAAATAAATGTTGAATTGTTCAGTCTCTTTCATATACACCCTCAGTCCGCCCTGACTGTCTCCGCTAAATGGGAGGTGGAAGTAGAAGTAAAGGAAGTTTATTCATTCTCATTGCAACAGTAGAATCAGGGACCTCTACCTCCCCGTATCCTCCTGCTATCCTTGGTCCCCTGAGTTGCTCCTTGCGACTGAATCTGTAGCTGCTGTAACTCTGATCTGGTTATGTTCTTTGACAATCAAGGCCAGGTGGCCTTCCTCAGAACCCAGCTGCTGCTAATGCTATGGGGCCCTGGAATCTGTCTGCGACTCATTTGTCCCAACTCACTGGTCTGCTCTGCGGCTGCAGGCACAGAGTCTCCTCACGTCAGCATTGCACCCTCTCTTGCATCTTCTTAGTCAAAATGTCTGCTACTTCTTCTCAGGGAAATGCTAAACCTTAAACTCTCCCTCTGTCATCAGCAATGCACCATCAAGATGGTAACCTCACACGCTAAACTGATACAGGGCTAGCTTTGAGATCATATCCTTTCGGAGTCTTTAAAATTGAGTAAGGTCACAACCCCCCAACTTTCACATCACTCTCACATATCTTACAGTATCCTCCCTTCTTGGATGGGGCATAATTGGGATCACTTTATTTCCCTGCCTTTATTCTTTTTGCTGTTGTAGGCAATGTCTTTTATTTTTCCTTGCTAGCACCATTCTTGAAGAACCTAGAAATCAAGATCAGTCACTCTGGTTATCAGGAAAAGAACCAAATAAAAACAAACATCAGCCTGTTGCCCTTGCATCAAATCCTCTTCCAATCAGATACTTTAATCGTGGACAAAGATCTCTTTAAGCTTAAATAGAAAGAAACGAAAAATGGCTAGAGCAGGGGTAAGAATTTCTTTAGATGGTAGCTGTCTTAGTTTGGGCTGCTATAACAAATATACCAGAACTTAAACAACAAACAATTATGTCTCGCAGTTCTGAAGGCCGAGAACCCCAAGATCAAGGTGCCAGCGGATCTGGTGTCTGGTAAGGGTTTGTTGTTTGGTTTACAGATGGTTGTCTTCTCCTTGTATTCTCACATGGCAGACAGCAGAAAGAAGAAATGAACCATTTTTCCTGAAGGCCCCACTTCCGAATTCTATTACATTGAGGATTAAGGTTTCAACATACACATTTTTCAAGGAGACACAAACATTCAGTCTATTGCATTATGCTAGAAGAAAATCTCTTATCCAGTTTTATAATCCAGAGTGAAATATGAAAAATCACATTTTGCTAGTTATTTGTCTCTATTTTCTTTATACCAAGTCCTTGTTCCTGCTCTGGCAGATGGATATTTCAAGTGGATTAGGGCGAGAGTCTTCTATACAAAAAGGCAAAAAGAGGAAAGCACAGTAAAATATTAAACTATTGCTCTTTTACTGTTGTTTATGACAGTAGACATTCTTTTATATTACTATTTCTGAGGCACAACAAGGGGAGCTATGGTTCAGTATTTCATTATGGTAATTTGGAGTTTCTATCTTTTTTTTTGCTACAGTGATTTATGACTATGTTTACAGATAATAAAAGGCTGTTGTTTGTCTCTTGTCTTTTTTATTAGCACACAGCATAATAGTCCTTTAATAGCTAAAATGCTTTTCCCATAACTGAA
This sequence comes from Propithecus coquereli, assembly GCF_000956105.1. NCBI lineage: Eukaryota > Metazoa > Chordata > Mammalia > Primates > Indriidae > Propithecus > Propithecus coquereli. The sequence continues at coordinate 1,677,979 of NW_012146078.1, read as the reverse complement.
TATTTTATATTATTCTATTTCTCAAGATTTTATATTCAGCATATTGAAGAAAAATGATATAAATCAGAGAACTATGGAAATTTTGAAGCTGACAGAGAAAACTCAAGACATAATCAACTTTAATTGCTTTCCAAAATATTTATTTGTTGTCATATAAACAACATTTGAAAAGTTCAACGCTCTGGGTTTTTAGCCAGGATTTTTAAAAATGTAAACCTAGAGAATATTAACATACTAAATTTGAGATTTCCTTTGATCTTTTACTATAAATTGCAAAGAATATATGATAGATACAGTAAGATTGATTGAAGAAAGAATAAAGAAAAATAATAGAAAGTAGTTATGAAGTAGTATTGAAAGGAATGCACTTGTCTGATTTCTTTTAAGATTACTTCTGTATTTACTAACATCAGTGAAAAACAGATTTCAGTTTTCCTAGTTAAGAATCAAAACAAAGTGTCATTCTATAAAATACATGACCAATTATAATTGTGGATAGGTAAAGCATAAAATTCTGAAAAGAATTCTACTCATTAGAAAATGAAGGTCCGGAATAGTTAGTAATTAAGGATAATTGTACCTCATAGGTTGATAGAAACACGCTCCAATAAAAGGAATAACAGGGAAGTTATTTTCCATTTTCCTATATAATATAGAGGAAATACTGTAACTGAACTCTTTTTAGCTTTTGCCTAAGTCACAATTAGAAATCACAAATATAAAAAGAATTTGCTGATGAATTTATAGTGATTTTTAAAAATTTCCATAATATTGCTTTCAATGGAAAACAGTTAAAGTGTAGGAAATTATTTCACAATTATACCTCCATGTATGTATCAATGTTATATATTATACTTTAATATGTTCCGAATATAGACTGTGTAATAACAATTAACATTGAATTTACAAACTTCGCTGATATCTTCAATAAAGCTATTTAATCATTATGTAAATGTCTAGTATTTGTCACAAATAGTATTAAACCCTGGACCTAGGCCTATGCCCTCAAAGAGTTCAAAAAATAATAGCAGTGCCATGTATTAAGTGTATAGAAAATTAATCGTTTAAACAAAAAATCTGCTTAGAATATAGTCTTTAAAACCTCAGAGTTACATAGATAAGAAAATAATTTAGATTAGCCTAAAAGTTGGCAAAAACCAAATGTGCTACAAAGATATTTTTAAAAAATAAAAGCAAGTCTTCAAGAGTCTTCCTTGAAATTCTCTAAGGTACCATGTGCAACAAGCAACAGGTACAAAGAACTATAAGGCTCTCAGGAATATATCCCACACGCATTTCAACAAGATGCCATATTATATTATTTTCCTCCCTAAAGACATAAAATATTACATAAGAATACAAAAACAGCACCTGCTTTCTGCTAGAATCCTACTTGCAATAAATTTGAATCTGACAGATGAAGACTAAGGACAAGTGTAAAGTCTTTAGAAAATACGAACCAACAGATGTGTGGTTTGCTAACCCTTCTATCCCATGAACCTATTCTCTGACTGCCGAAGTCAACCTTTAAAAATAATGGCTCATTAAGCATCTGCCTGGATATTAAAATTATGATCATACAAATATTTATTTGTCTTCTAAATTTTGAGAAATTAATGGGCATCTGAAAACTTTTTCAAATGCAACTGTGTAATTAGAACCTTAAATCTATAGAACTGTATAATGGAGTTCTATAGATCTAAGGTGAAAAAGTTTGATTTCTGCTGTTGCGGATGTGATGTTGGAAAGATTTAATTCTTGAATATTCTTGTTATTTAAATATCACTGTATCTGAAGCTCTAACTTTGTTGTTATAGTCTTATTTTTCCATTTGTAAAACCATTTTCTTACATGGAATTAAAAATTCTGAACAGTAATGTAGCCTAAAAAACAGTATTGTTTGGAATTTCTCAGATGAGCGAATGGTAAAAGTTTGTTGATATTGCTATTCAGTTTTTGAAAATCTTTTTCCTGTGTTATTCAAATATAGAACCAAAGAAAGGTCACTGCATCAGGGTCTTTATTAGGGTCTTTATTAATGTCTAAAATGATGAGATATTCTGTATTGACCACAAAAACACTAATCCATTTGCATCTCTAAATTTATATTGAAAAAAATTTCTTTCCTAATGTTACACGATGAAGTGTTGAACATGAACCTCTCTTGGAGAAACATAACTATTTCCAGATGCAACATACATCTGGTTAGGAAATGAAATCTTTCTATGTACATTAATCAAGACCAAAGCCTTCTATCAACTGGCTCCTGTATTTTTCCAAGTTCACCTCTCATTACCACCCAAAATGCCCACTGTCTTCTACTTGCCATCCAATGGCGGGAACAAATGGTTACTGCATGTGATTGACTGGGGCTTGGCCTATGGCTGTTGACACTTACATTTGCGATGATTGGGCTGCCCTTATTTACTCTTGGGAATAAATGCTAGGGAATCAAATTAGCCTAAGAGCATTCTGCCTACATCTTTCAGACTAGGATTTTGCCTTCCATGAAACTTGTTTAGAAGTCCAATTTTCTGAAAATTTCACACCCTGCAATTCTAGCATTTTCAGCTGTCTTAGAAGTATACAACAGCAAGAACAGTATTAACCATTACTGGGCTAACGTAAAAGAGACTACATTAATTTAGTCTCCGTAACTGAAAATAACAACAATTATACTATCATTAAATGATTCTACATGATTATAATATGTCAGATACTATGCTTAGATCATTTTATTTTTTTAATGTAACCATGATAAAAAATATTATTTCCGTTTCATGTATGAGAAAACTGAGGCATAGCTGAGTCAATAGAGTATACATAATTTAATTAAGAGTTTGCTGTTCAAAGGCAGAAATACCCAGATTCAATCTCAGGTCTTTCTGACATTAAACCCATGCTTTTAATCATTGTATTATATTGCTACTCCCTACTTTTTAACCACCATCTCAAGTATATTAGAATTGCATTTTCTTATGCTAATTTAAAAGTTATTAGTGGTGCTTTAACATTATTTTAATATTTTAGAAGATTATTTAGTGTCTTAAGAATATTTCAATTTTTAATTGCATACATTTTTATTTTATTCCTTATTTCTTTCTAATGCTAGAATTCCACCACTTCATGATTACTGAGAGCTAGTTAATGTTTTAGCTGATATACATGATTTCTAGTTGCTTTTATCATTTATTTTTATTTTTAATGTTCAATTAATTTGATTTCACCTTTTAGAATTATATTATCTTTCCTGGTGACTTGGATAAGTAATATTTATTTAATAATAGGCACACACAATAAACAAAACAAGGACTTTATCAATACATCTATTCAATCATTACCCACTAAACTCAAGCAATCTAATATCAATTATTTTAGATTTATAAATTCTTTAACAAAATGTGGCTACCATTTCTTGAATGCTTCACATCTTTAAATATTTATTTATATTGGATTTATTGCTTATAACTATATAACAATTAAGTACTAACAACCCATTTTCCAGATAAGGAAAATATGAATCATAAAATTTAAATAATTCATCCAAGTCATTTAACCAAGAAGAACCCAACCTGGAATTGAATCCAGATATATTTGACGATAAAATCTGTGTCCTTTCCATTATATGGAGCTATCATACTGATATCACAATAGAAAACCTTTTATAAATGAAAGATTCTTAGCCTTAGACTATGAAGATACAAAATCACCTCCTAGAAATCATTCTATCTGATATCACTGATGTCTTCAACTTAGTCCTGAATATAGAGAAAATTATGATAAATGTTATAAAATATCATAAGAAGTATCTAAAGGAGTTATAATACATGTAATAATGCACCACTTTTTAGATGATAACCCAAATTTCTTTAAAATTGACATTAGCAGTCCAAAGGCTCGCTAAGCCTGGCTCCCTGGATACCCTATTCTTCCCTTTGGTGAGTAAGACCATTAAAACACCCAGGCCTGTAAGGAATAAAAAAGTAAAACTCTTCAAAAAATTCTTGAATTTCACAAACCACAAGGAAAATCTCAAGGCAAGGTAAACAAATATTGGGAAAATTAATTTTATTTGATATCCTGTAGAAATTAAGCTGTCTTTATCTTCTTGTTGATGTATGGTTCTGGAACTTGTAAATAAATGCTAAATATGAAAATGTTGTTCAAAGGTTGACCAGATAAACTCGGCAGCAGTAGGAAAACTTCATTTTTTTCCTGCCTAAAAGAAAAAAATTCTGGCCAGTCATTGTGACCCATGCCTGTAATGCCAGCACTTTGGGAGGCAAGGTAGGAGGATTGCTTGAGGCCAGGAGTTCAAGACCAGCCTGGGCAATGTGGCAAGACCCCATCTCTGCAAAACATTTAAAAAATAACCAGGTGTGGTGGCACATGCCTGCAGTTCTAGATAGTTGGAAGGCTGAGGCAGGAGGATCACTAGAGCCCAAGAGTTCAAGGTTGCAGTGAGCTATGATCATACCACTGCACTCCAGCCTGGTCCACAGAGTAAGACCCTGTCTCAAAAATAAAAGTTTTTAAATACTTAATATTGTTTATCTGTCTATAACTATGAAAAGTAGTAAATTAAAAAAAAAGAAATAAAGGAAAAGAAATGGTTGATCAATTAAAAACATATATGCTTAGTATACTCCTGTTAAAATGTCTAAAATTCAAAGCACAGACAGCACCAATCCTGATAAGGATGTGGAGGAAAAGAATCTCTTATTCACCATTGATGGGAATGCAAAATGATAGAGTTGTAAGACAGTTTAGCAGTTTCTTACAAAACTAAACATGTTCTTAATATGTGATCCAGCAATCGTGCTTTTTGATATTTACCCAAATAAGTTGAAAACTCACGTATACACAAAAACTTGCACACAAATGTTTATAAGTTTTATTCATAATTTCCAAATCTTGGAGGCAATCACAATTTCCTTCAATAGATGAATGGATTTATAAACTCAGGTACATCTATAGAGTAGAATATTATTTAGAGCTAAAAATAAATGAACTACAACCCATGAAAAAACATGGGAAAATCATAAATGCCTATTACTATAGCAGTAAGCAAACAAAATGAAAAATTCCATCTTCATGGAGTTTAACTTCTAATGATGAGAGACACAATAAAAGGTACATAGCTAAAAAGAAGGTAAAAAAATATTTATGAATAAAAACAATGACTGGAATGCAAAAGAATTACATTAGACCCTTACTTTATGCCATATACAAAATTTATCTCAAAATGGATAAAAGATCTAAACACAAGATCCATATACAGTCATGCATTGCTTAACTATGGGCATAATGTGGGAAATGAATCATTTAGGTGATTTCATCATTATGAAAACATCACAGAGTCTACTTATCCAAACCTAGATGGCATAGCCTGCCACATATCTAGGATATATGGCATAACCTACTACTCCTAGGCTGCAAACTTGTACAGCAGGGTCCCCAACCTATGTATAATTATTTCATTATATATTACAATGTAATAATAATAGAAATTAAGTGCACAATAAATATAATGCACTTGAATCATCCTGAAACCATCCCCACCAACACCCCCCACCCCAGTCTGTGAAAAAATTGTCTTCCATAAAAACAGTCCCTGGGTCCAAAAAGTTTGGGGACCACTGCTATGCAGCATGTCACCGCACTGAATACTGGGAGCAATAGTAACACAATGGTAAGTATCTGTGTGTATAAATATATCTAAAAATAGAAAAGGCACAGTAAAGATAGAGCATAAAAGAAAATAATTATATACCTACATAGGGTAATTGTCATGAATGGAGGTTGCAGGACTGGAAATTGCCCTGGGTGAGTCAGTGGTGAGTGAATGTGAAGCCTCAAGACATTACTGTACACTACTATAGACTTTATAAACTCTATACACTTAGGCTACACTAATTTCTTAAAAATTTTTCTTTCTTCAATAATAAACTAACCTTAGCTTACTGCAAATTTTTTACTTTATCAACATATGCATTTTTTTTTATTTCAGCATATTATGGGGGTACAGATGTTTAGGTTACATATGTTGCCTTTGCCCCCCGCTCCCCGCCTAAGTCCGAGTTTCAAATATGTCCATTCTTCGGGTGGTGCG
>NW_012146078.1:1642833-1671625 GCF_000956105.1 Propithecus coquereli | reverse complement strand
TATATCTGGGTTCTCAGTTCTGTTCTATTGATCTATGTCTCTGTACTAGTCTCAGTATCATGCTCTTTTAGTTACTATAGCCTTGTAGTATAGCTCTTATAATAACACAGCAATGGCTGCCAATTTGTTCTTTTTGCTTAAGATCACTTTTGCTATACAGGGTCTCTGTACAAAAATATTTTCTTTCTTTATATCTTTATTTTATCAACTTTTTTCTATTTTTAATTTTTTTTTTTACACTTTAACATTTTTAAATAAAAGCTAAGACACAAACAGACACATTAGCCTAGGCCTACACAGGGTCATTCTATATGTTTCTCCAGACTGATGAAGAATTCTATTATCTTTTACTTAATGCTTAAAACGATGGCCATCCAAATTCAATGACTATTCAAAATAAAGATCCTGAGCTGGCTGATATCTTCTCAAGATACACTGGAATTGGGTAGAATCAAAGACCAAATTAGTGCCTCATTTCACCTACCCACTAACCTCCTCATCTCTGCTGAATGGAATGTAAGTATATGGCTATCAATAAATAGTAAGTGAATTTTAAAGATAGAATAATTTAAACTTGAGAATGAGTATCAAAACACATTTTTTTAATTCAGTGACAATGTTACGATCAATATATTTGTGTAGCACATTGCAATTTACATTGTAATTTCATGTTTGATTCTCCCACAATACTGGGCATATGTTATTATCACTGTTTTGCCAATAAGAAAAGTGGATTTCAAAGAGGTTAAGGACACACAGGTGGGCCGTATTGAAATTTAAGCTTCCTGATTGCATTGTGTTTTATATTTCAGAATAATCAATAAATTGAAAGTAGAGCATGAACTGGAGTCTGCATCCTCTAACTCCCAGTCATGAGTCCTTTAACCTACAGTAACTCTGTATTCAAAAGACAATGTTGAGCATTTGGTTTCCCTGAATCAGGCATAGTTCATTGAACATGTAATATATTTTAATTATTAGTTTTCTTTTGACTTAAGAGGGCTGGCTTTATAATATACGCTCACTCATGCGCTCTCTCCCTCTCTCTCTCTTTCCCCCTCCCCCAAGATTACTGTCTGCTCACTTAATACATTTTTTGTTATGTTTATTTCTGTCAACTATATCCTGTTATTTTTATTTTAAAGTATAAGCCACAGATGTGATCAAACAGAAAGACTCTGCTTTTCAATACCTCTAGAAATTCATTTAAAAAATCTCAGGAGTGACTGATTTGGTTCACCACACTGAAATCATAACGTCAGTCATATGTGTCTCAGAGAGCGAACGTAATTGTTAAAATGTTGACATGGGATTTGCACATAGACAGTATTTGGATACTAAATACATTTAATTGCATTTCATGAATACATTCCCATTTTGTTTTATTGTGGCAAGAATATGATTATTCTTGTACTAATTGAGCACACTAAAAACAAGCTAGTCTTTTTATTTTGCATTTCTATAAATGGTGGAGAAATACATTTAAATATCTTTATCAATACATTAGATAAAATGTAAAATACAATTTTACAATAAAATTTTCTGCCTTTGTCTTGATGTAAAAGTTTCTAATACATTACTATTGTATGCTCTGAGAACACTGATGCCCCTGAGAAATCTTAAGGAAACTGCCACAGAAGTATCTGGTAATAACCTACAAAGAAAAGAAATACATTAAATAGTAGTGCCACATAATGGCTTTTTTTTTTTTTTCACAAAACTCTATAACTAATTCATTCGCACTTAAGTAACAAGTAAGTAAATGATGAATGGGGATTTAAAACACATTACAAGATGAACATTTGGAAGATAAATTAATATGTAGATAACAGCTAAATCAGGGACATAGTTTTTTTTTTATTTCAGCATATTATGTGGGTACAAATGTTTATATTACAAATATTGCCCTTGCCCCACCCAAGTCAGACCTTCAGGAATGTTCATCCCCAAAATGGTGAGCACTACATCCATTAGGTGTGAATATACCCATCGCCTCCTCTTTCCTCCCATCTGCCCGACACCAGATGAAAGTTACTATTATATGTGCACATTAGTGTTGGTGAGCAAATACCAATTTGATGGTAAGTACATGTGGTGCTTGTTTTCCTGTTCTTGTGATACTTCACTTAGAAGAATGGGCTCCATTTCTATCCAGGATGATATGCAAGCTGCTATTGTGGCCTTTTGTGGCTGAGTAGAACTCCGTGGTATACATATACCATATTTTATTAATCCACTCATGTATTCATGGGCATTTGGGTTGTTTCCACATCTTTGCAGTTGTGAATTTCAAACATTTGAGTGCAGATATCTTTTTTATAGAATGTCTTTTTTTTCCTTTGGGTATATGCCCAGCAATGGGATTGCTGGATCAAATGGTAGTTCTACTTGTAGCTCTTTGAGGTATCTTCATATTACTTTCCACAGAGGTTGCATTAGTTTGTGGTCCCACCAGCAGTGTATGAGTGTTCCTATCTCTCCACATCTATGCCAACTTTTATTGTTTTGGAACTTTTTGATAAAGGCCATTCTAACTGCGGTTAAGTGATATCTCATTGTGGTTTTGATTTGCATTTCCCTGATGATTAGAGATATTGAATATTTTCTCATATGTTTGTTGGACATTAGTCTATTTTCTTTTGAAAAGTTTCTCTTCATGTCCTTTGCCCACTTTTTGATAGGGTTGTTTGATTTTTTTCTTGCTGATTTTCCGGAGTTCTATATAGATTCTAGTTATAAGCCCTTTATCGGATGTGTAACATGGGAATATTTTCTCCCATTCCATAGGTTGTCTATTTGTTCTTATGATAGTTTCCTTGGCTGTGCAAAAGCATTTCGATTTGATCAGGTCCCATTTATTTATTTTTGTTGTTGCTGTGATTGTCTTTGGGCTCCTCTTCATAAATTGTTTGCCTAGACTAATATCTATAAGAGCTTTTTTCAACATTGTCTTCTAGACTTTTTATAGTTTCATGTCTTAGGTTTAAGTCTGTTATTCACCCTGAGTTGAATTTTTATGAGAGGTGGAAGGTGCGGATCCTGTTTGAGTCTTCTACATGTGGCTATCCAATTTTCCCAGCACCATTTATTGAATAAGAATTCTTTTCCCCAGTGTATGTTTTTGTCTGCTTTGTCAAAGATTACATGACTATATGAGGATGGTTTTATATCTGGGTTCTCAGTTCTGTTCTATTGATCTATGTCTCTGTACTAGTCTCAGTATCATGCTCTTTTAGTTACTATAGCCTTGTAGTATAGCTTTATGTCTGATAAATCAATGGCTGCCAATTTGTTCTTTTTGCTTAAGATCACTTTTGCTATACAGGGTCTTCTCTGGTTTCATATGAAGCATGAAATTATTTTTTCTAAATCTGTGAAAAACGATGTTGGTATTTTAATAAGGATTGCATTGAATCTGTAGATCACTTTGGGTAGTATAGACATTTTAACAATGTCGATTCTGCAGACCCATGAGCGTGTTATGATTTTCCACCTATTTACATCCTCTGCTATTTATTTCCTCTGTGTTTCGTAGTTCTCCTTGTGTAGGTCTTTTACTTCTTTAGTTAAATATATTCCTAGGTATTTTACTTTCTTCATTGCTATTGAGAAGGATATTGAGTCTTGATTTGGTTCTCGGTTTGACTGTTGTTGGCATATAGGAATGCTACTGATTTGTGTACATTTATTTTGTAATCTGAGATCTTGCTGAATTTGTTTATCAATTCCAGTAGTCTCATGGGAGAATCTTTGAGGTTTTCTAGATATAAGGTCATATGGTCAGCAAAGAGCAATAGTTTGACTTCTTCTGCCCCCATTTGGATCCCCTTGATTTCTTTCTCTTGTCTGATTTCTCTGGCTAGGACTACCATCACTATGTTGAATAGAGCGGTGATAGAGGGCAACCTTGTCTGGTTCCAGTTCTAATCAAGAATGCTCTCAATTTTTCCCTGTTCAGTATAATGTTGGCTGTGGGTTTGTCATATATGGCTTATACCATTTTTAGGTAAGTCCCATCTATGCTTATTTTCTTAAGTGTTCTTATCATAAAAGGGTGCTGAATTTTATTGAATGGTTTTTCTGTGTCAATTGAGAGGATCATATAGTCTTTGTTTTTGTTTCTATTTATGTGTTGAATTACATTTATAGATTTGCTTATGTTGAACCATCCCTGCATCTCTGGGATGAAGTACACTTGGTCATGATGCACTACTTTTTTGATAAGCATTTCAATTCAGTTTCATTGGATTTTGTTCAGAATTTCTGCATCTATATTCATAAGGGATATTGGTTTGTAGTTTTTTTGTTCTTGTTGCGTCTTTTTCTGGTTTTGGTATCAGGGTGATGTTGGCTTCAAAAAACTTGTTGGAGAGGATTCTTTCCTTTTTGATTATGTGAAATAATTTCTGCAGGATAGGCACCAATTCTTCTTTGTAGGTCTGGTAGAATTCGGATATGAAACCATCTGGTCTGGGAATTTTCTTTTTAGGAAAGTTTTTTATTGATGCTTCAATTTTGGTACTTGATATTGGTCTGTTCAGGAATTCTTCCTGATTGAGCCTAGGGTGGCTGTGTGTTTGTAAGAATTTGTCCAATTCCTCCACATTTTCAAGTTTATGTGCATAGACATTTTTATAGTATTCATAGATAATGTTTTGTATTGTTGTGTTATCAGTTGTATTTTCTCCTTTTTTATTCCTGATTGAGCTCATTAAAGTCTTTTCTTTTTTGTTTCTTGTTAATCCTGCAAGAGGCATGTCAATTTTGTTTATTTTTTCAAAGAACCAACTTTTTATTTTATCAATCTTCTGTATAGTTTTTTTTTTGGTATCGATTTCAATTAGTTCTGCTCTGATCTTTGATATTTCTTTTCTTCTGTTGGGTTTGGTGATCCTTTTCCAGTTCTTTGAGATGATTCATTAGATTGTTGATTTGTGATCTTTCTGCATTTTGGATGTAGGCATTTATGGATGTAAATTTTCATCTCAGGACTGCTTTAGCTGTGTCCCACAGATTTTGATAACTTGTGTCTCATTTATCATTTAGTTCAAAGAATTTTTTGATTTCCATCTTAATTTCCTCCTCAAAGCAATAATCAGGGGAATGTGTTGTTTAATTTTCATGACTTTCTGTAGAGGTGAGAGTTTCTATTGGGGTTGATTTCTAATTTTATTCTACTGTGGTCTGAGAAGATGCATGGTATAATTTCTAATTTTTTAAATTTCTTGAGACATGCTTTGTTGCCCAGGATATGGTCAGTCTTGGAGAATGTCCCAAATGAGAAATATGTATTTTCAGTGGTTTGGGGGTAGAATGTTCTGTAAATGTCAGTCAGGTCTATTTGTTCTAGAGTTCTATTTAAGTCTATTATTTCTTTGTTTATTTTTTGTTTGGAGGATCTGTCCTGTTCTGTCAGAGGGGTGTTGAAGTCTTTGGATATATGGTATTACTGTTTATGAATTTTTTTAGATCAAGAAAGGTTTGCTTTATGAATGTGGGTGCCCTTGAGTTAGGTGCATAAATATTTAGAATCGTATGTCTTCTTGTTGAATTCTACCCTTCATCATTATACTTTGACCATCTTTGTCTTTCATGACCTTTGTTGGTTTAAAGACTAAGTTATCTGAAATCAGAACTACTACACCAGCTTACTTTTGGCTTCTGTTTGCTTCAAATATTGTTTTTCATCCCTTCACCTTGAGTCTCAATGCATCCTTGTGGGTTAGATGTGTTTCCTGAAGACAGCAGATACTTGGCTTGAGTATATTTATCCATTTGGCCAGCCTTTGTCTCTTTAGTGGGCAGTTCAAGCCATTCACATTTATTGTAAGAATTAATAAGTGGGGCAGATTTCTTTCATCCTGTTGAGTTGAACTTTGTTGCTTTGTTTTCTCTCTTGAGCCATTGTGGTATCTGGCCTTTTACCTTTAGCTTGTGGATGATTTTACACTGATGAGTGTTTCTTGTGTGGATCCATGTGTAACACTGTTCTGAGTACTTCCTGAAGAGCAGGTCTTGTCTTGATGAATTCCCTCAGTCTTTGCTTGTCTGAGAAGGTCTATATTTCTCCTTCATATAAGAACTTTAGTTTTGTAGAGTACAAGATTCTAGGCTGGGCATTATTGTGTTTGAGAAGAATGAAAATGGAGCCCCAGTCTCTTCTTGCTTGTAAGGTTTCATTTGAGAAGTCTGTAGTTAGTCTGATGGGTTTTCCTTTGTAAGTTACCTGCTTCTTTCACCTTACAGATCATAGAAAGGCCTCTTTCATATTAATTTTGGCCAGTCTGATGACTATGTGTTGTGGTGTCTTCCTGTTTGCAATGAATCTCCCAAAAGTTCTTTGAGCTTCTTGTACCTAGATATCTAGATTTTTAGCAACGCGTGGGAAATTTTTCTCCATTATATTCTCAAATAGTTTATGCAACCCTTGTGTATTTTCTTCTTCACCCTCAGGGATGCCTATAATTCTCATGTTTGGCCTCTTAACGTAATCCCACATTTCTTGTAGGCTTTGCTCTTTTCTCCTATTTCTCTGTTCTATCTCTGTGACTGACTTGTTTAATTGAATCATGTAATCTTCAATCCATGAGATTCTTTCTTCTGTTTGATCTACCCTATTCTTGAGGATTTCCAATGTGCTTAGTAATTGCTTGAATAAATTCTTTGTTTCCAGAAGTTCTGTTTGATTTTTCTTTAATGTTTCAATTTCTTTAGTGATATTTCCTTCCATGTCCTGGATTTTTTTCTGATTTCTTTGTTTTGGGTATCCATTTTCTCTTGTATATCATTGAGTTTTCTTATAATCCTTGTTTGAAATTCTTCTTCTGTCATTTTAGCATTCTGAATTTGGTTAATATCCATTGCTATAGAGCTGATGTTTCCCTTTGAGGGTGTGCTTTCGGTTTCGTTCTTCATACTTCCAGAGTTCTTTCACTGATTCCTTCCCATCTCTAGCAGCTGTTGCTTCTTACCTTTAGATTTTCATTTGGATAATGACGTGCCCTGTTGAGTCTCTGAGCCAGTAGGTGGTGTTTGTGGGTGAGATTGGACCACACCTTATGTGATGAGTCAATAAATACAGTAAAAGGGTGTGCAAATTGACCTCCCTTTCAGTACGTGATGCTTTACAGGAAGAGCAAGCTTCAGTGTTGTTTTTGGGTCCTGTAACCAGCTGTCATTCCTCTGGGGAGGCACTCTAGTACCTCCGGTGGTGGGTGGGGCCCTGGGACTTCCAGATGTGTCCTTATTCTTCACCTCAGCAGGGGGAGGTGGGACAATGAGGCTGGGTGGGTCTGGGTTAGGTGAGCCTGCCTTCAAGCTCCACAAATGCTGTTAGCAGGAGTCAAATGTGTGTTCTCTGCTTCTGGGCAAAACTGCCAAGGAGGGGCTGAAATGGCCCCACTCAGACAAAAAGTCTGCATGTGGAGGTGGGGCTGTCTGAGACCTGCAGTCTGGATCAGACCTCCCTCCTTTCCACTCTCCCCTATTCTGCTGTTTCTCTTGGGCCTTTGCCGGCAGGCAGGACTTAAACCCAGTGGATCTCTCCTGACTATAATGTGTACTGGAAGGTTCCCAGCCCAGGATCACATCCTGAGTGGGGAGTGCGGCCCTTCCATGGGAGGAGGGTTGCCTATTGAGCACTCTGCAGCTAGGACTCACTCTGATCTGCCCCTGAAGGCACACACACCTCAGTAGACTAGTTCACAAATATTCTTTCTGTGACCCCAGGCAATGCAATCGAGATCTGGGTGTGTCAGATTTGGCCTGCAGATCTGTCCCCAGGGCCCCAGAGATCAATTCCTGACCCTGCCAGGGAGAAGAGTGCTGGTCTCAAATCACCCATGGGGTGCCCAACCTGTATCGATGTCTCTCCACGTCAGGATTTGCCCCAGTCTGCTGGAGTCACCAGGCAAACAGCACCTGGGTGTGCTGGTGACTAGGAAGCTCACAGTCCGAGTACCCCTCAGTCTGCTGCAGGGCCCCAAAAGGAAAGGTCCCATTCCCTACAGATGCCACTGAGCAGTGGCTAAATTGTCTCTCTAGAAAGCCACGGGTAGGGGAGGGAAGGGGAGTATGAAGCAATATGGTGCTTGCTGATAGGCTTGGGTCTGCTGGGCAGGAGGTGCCCTGAGGGATCTGGGAACTTGGTGCCCTGTCTGCAAGAAGCTCTCCACTAACTAGTGGCAGCCATCTCTGTGCTGGTGTCAGCAGGTCTCTCCAGCAGCTCAGGAGCCCACTTGTAATGCAAGATGCAAGGGAGGGGAAATTTAACCACTCCACCTACCCTTGTCACTGGTCTCCAAGTCTCTTAGTGTTTAGACCCTGCCAATTCCTTTTTTCTTCCTGTTCTGCTCCACAACTTCTTCCCATGGAGTCTCCTATAGTTTCTGGCACCCTTCCTTCTTACCCTCATTCAATCTATGTGTGTCTGTCTGTTTATTTTTTTCACTTTCATCTAAAATCTATCTTTCTTGCAGAGACACTCTGGCTGATGGTTTTTCTCATCTGCCATCTTGACTCGATTGAGATAGTTATGAAGGAATTTCAGTTCTAAAAGGTGGGAAATGAATGTAAATTATATCATGTCTTGATTTTATTAATTTTGTTTAAATCTAAAAGAGATTCACTGTGCCATTAGAATATGTCTTGAGTAGTACAAACATTTAGGATTTATACTTTCCCAAATATTCTGTTTCTGAAGCAGTATCAGAAATCACAAGCATTACATTCAACCTTCTGAGACAGTGTTAAAGAGTCCATGACAGCCTATCCACCAGGATGTGTTATTCATATAGAAAAAAATATTAATCTTGCTTCTTATTGTGTATACTGTCCTTTTCCTAATGCCTTTCTGACTTCTTTCCCCACCACTTAACTTGCTCTCCTTAAAATAAATTTAATAGAATGAGTTGAATTCTTCCTGGGACAATGAATTTATAATATATATGTAACCATCCACAAGGAGGGATATGATGTCTGCTGTTTAGCAACAAGCCAAAGATGATAATAAAATCATTAACTCTGTCAATATAAATGCTAATAGAAAAGGAAAATTGGATCCATGCCTGGTATTACATTTTCTCTGATAGGAAATTAGAATAGAGAAATTGAATCTGACAAATCTTAGCATTTAGAGACCAACATCAAAATTGTAGTCTGAAGTATACAATAAATGGCACAATGCTTCTTAATTAAACTGTGCTTTTGTTAGGCCAGAATGAATAGCTTCTGCCTGGCCAACAAAGTGATTCACAGACTCTCGGAGGGACCCTTAAAAAATATAGTGCAAAATAAAAGCCATAATGTTAGCAAAAATCAAGTTGACAAGCCTGCACTAATTATCTTTGGTATTACAACACTGCTAATGGAGCTGCAGTATGAAAGATAATAGAGGTGAACTCATTAGCAGTGCCTTGAACTAATGTTTGTAAAGGGAACATTTATTGTCTGCTAGTTTTTACATAGCTCAACATTTTACATTAGCATATTAAATAGGGCTGTAACTTGATTTGTTAGCATTTTTTTAACCTCTTGGTATAAATGACTTCATTTGGGGAAAAACAAATTCAAATAAATTGGAGAGTATATAAGTCTTCATTGAAGGTCAAAGATCAGGGAATTATTAAGAGAATTGTATTTAAAATTTTTCACCTTGAGAAAAAATATTGAAAATATATTCAAAGTCAGCTTTGAAAACATTTCCATTAACTTTTACTTATATAAATGAAAAAAAAAAAGTTTATAATAGTTATAGGGATATATTTTAGGTTTTTCTAGAGTTTGATTTTTTTTAGTAAAATTTAATCTTATTTTAGTAATAAAATGGAAATAATTTCTATTGTTTTATAATAAGAAAAGTGTGTGAATTATGTGCGTGGAAAATAACAATGAAATAATCAATATGACCAGATTTTTGTCAGTTACTTTTGGTTTAGTTTAGTTTTGTTTGCTTGCTTATTTGAGTGTAAAGGAGTGATTGATTTAATTAGAGACATAATCTTTTCTATTTCTATCCATCAATATCTCTTTCAGTTCTTTCCTTCTTTCACTCTACCCATCCTATGTAGGCATACACATACAAGATTAAGAATCTGTGCCAATGTTCAAGAAGCCTCATCACCTTTGAACAGCCACCATTTGCAATGACTGTATAATGGCACTCAGTGTTTATTTTGCTAATATTTAATGTGTAGTACTCTCTTTACTGTCCTATAGTACAGAAATTTTTATTAAGTGGATTCTCATTGTACTCAAACTATAGTAAATAAATCGAACTATGATTTTCTCTATCTGAATTTCGTTTCAATGCCAATATTTCTATGATAAAATTTTGTCAGAAATATTTCATTTACAAAAGAGGCTCATACTGTCAAATGCTCAGTAAAGGAGAAACATACATTAAGTATACTGTTTCTCCAATTTCTATATATTTCTCGCAAAGAAAAATTAATGTGTTTTTTTACAGATAATATGATTCATACTCCCTGTATATTAAAGGAAATTAGCTATAATAGTAAAATTTATAATATGCTTCCTTAAAATTGTCATAAAGTCATATTGTTTAATTAATCCACATCCATTTCAAATGTATAACTTTCCCCTCTAGCCATTTAATAATATCTAAGACAACTGCTAACACACAACCATATCAACAAACAAAACAAATATCATGAATACATAGGTTCATATTAAAGATAATGCAGAAATTTAATAACTATATTTTAGAGCACTACATGTGTATGTTTATAGACTAATAAATGTGTGTCCGGTTCTTATGTGTGTTGTATCTAGTACACTTGAACCTAAGAACTTTGTAGATGGGTAGCTATAAATTGAAGAACACAGAGTGGAATTAGCACAATCATGTGTCTCTTGAAAATGGGGCTGTTTTGAGAAACACATTGTTAGGTGATGTCATTGTTATACAAACATGATAGAGCGCACTTACACAAACCTAGATGGTATAGCCTACTACACACCTAATTTATATAGTATAGCCTAATGCTTCTAGGCTACAAACCTGTATGGCATGTTACTATACTCAATACTGGAGCCAATTGTAAAACAATGGTAAGTATTTGTGTATCTAAACACATCTAAATATAGAAAAGATACAGTAAAATTACAGAATTACAATTTATGGGACTGTGATCCTGTATATGGTCTCTTATTGACTGAAACGTCTTTATGCCTCACATGATTTTATATAGAAAGTTACACAAAATGTGAATTGAAAGAAATGGAAAATGAAGAAAGAAAAGTTGCATGACCTCTCCCTGGTCAGTTAGGAAAATTCTAATAATCTTAAAGTAGCATTTTAGGATAAGGATCTAGGAGAATTTTGACCTTGGAAAAACACGTTACATTACCCATTCCACTGCTATTACCCCACAACTAGGAATAGCAGACATTGAATCTCGATCTGACTATCGACATTGACATATGATCTTGAAGTGCTCTGAGAAAGACAACATGTCATTTTCGTCATGCCTGAGAGAATGTGTCTGCCTACTATAGAGTTGTTAAAGGTCTCATTCTATCTTCTTTCACATAGATCATAAAAAATATTTCAACTGATTAATTTCTCCTACGAATGGATTGCTTTATTATAGTTTTATTTAGGAGATTCTGTTGTTGTTGTTTTCTTTTTTTATAGATCCCCCCCAAGTTGTTGTTTTAATTTCTTCTTTTATATTTCAAACTCCTTAGTTGGCCTTTGATGCTTACAGAAATTAGAATTAGAAACTATAACCAAACATTAAGGAATATTGATAATATTACTCTCTCTCTCTCTCTCTCTCTCTAACTTTCCTCTAGCTTTTTCCAGAAAAACGTAAATGTGGTTACCTCTGTCCTAGTCCACATCTATTAATAAATAGGTTGGTAAAAATGAAACTGTAAGAACAAAAGGCAGTAACTTCCTTTTGAAATAAAACAAAAACAGAACATAAATTTTTAGTCTTTGCAAATACAATATTTTATTTTGCCAGTGTACCTAGAGTCCCACTTTTAAAAATCTCATGTGATTGAAGGAAAACACTGATACTGAAACTATCTAATGAGGTTGCTGTGTAGATTAATGTGAAATAACCAAAGCCTTTTGAAAACATGGCATGCCTTATGAATGAAAATGAACAACCAAGATGTTAATAATTAACAATATATAAACAGTTTTATTCTTTTTCAGTAAATAAAATTAAATTGTCAGACATTTTCAGTATATTGCAAAGCAAAAGAAAGTTTAAGTAACTTTTTTTGCTCTAAAAATTTAACAATTACTGAACTAAAACATAAATGGTTATCGTTTGATGACACCTAAGAAACTTCATAGATATTTTCCAGGAAAATTTCCATTTGGCCAGGTGGTCACTACTTGTGCTCGTTTGTTTGCTTGCTTGCTTGCTTGTACATGGGAAACACATATACCTCTCATTTTTACTATTAGAGCAGACAAGTCTAAGAGAGATAAAGCAGAAGGTACCATAGAAGACAGCAAGCCTTGAGGCCTCTGTGTAGGCATGACATCTGTGAAGGAGAGGGGAATGGAAGCGGGGTGGGCAGGAAGAGTGAAAATATAGTTTTTTAATGCTCTCTGACCCTGATCTGAGGCCCTGGCTGTAAACCACTCAGTGCCCCTTCTTAAGCATCTGAATAAGTCCATACTTTAACTGTTTCCCTTATTGGCTCTCACACTGTGGGCCAGTATGCAAGTTTCTTAATTGCCCCAGGGCCCAAGTACCAGGCTACCGAGGACAGCTCCTATGCCTTGGACACCACAAAATTATTCCAATTAGCCAATTCACAGGGATAAGGGAAACCTAGCTAACCCTTTCTTCTCTAAGCTACTCCCTACAGCTCCAGCTTGGTGTTAGTCTGTCCCTAGGTGGGACTCCCAATATGGCCCTGCCTGACAGTTATGTCTTGTTCAGAAATACAGTCCCTGGGTATTCATAGAGGATTTGTTCCAAGACCCATTGTAGATACCAAATCCACAGATGCTCAAGTCTGATATAAAATGGTATACTATTAGCATATATAACCTATACACATTCTCTCATAGACTTTAAATCATCTCTAAATTATTTATAATACCTAATACACATATTCCCAGGTGCCACTGACAGACAACTATCAACTATGAAAAAGCCAGAATCAGGATGAAGCCCATGCTCTGTGGGTGGCAGAATGGCCACTGCACCACACCATACTGGGAGCTTGCCTGTCCCTAGACTTCAAATTTGTAGTCAGAGTCTGGGTACCTTTCTGTCCTTTATTGCAGGAAATGGCCTACAGAATTTAGTTTTTAATGGTTTGCCGATATAGGTGTGTGCTTTCACCTATATAACATAATGGCATCTGATCATGCAAAGTCGTATATTCTGTGAAGATTCAACAAAGCACATTCATTTTGGCATCTTGGTCTTTCAACAAATGCAGTTCACCCAGCTCTCTGTGTCCCTCTGTGTGAACTGAGGAGCTAAACAGCAATGAAGTACGATAGAGAAAATGCTTATAAAGAAATCTTACCTAGCAAACTCTTCTAATCACCTCTGCAAATATTGTTATATTTTGACATTGTTTAATAAACGACATTGCTTTAATAAATGCAAGATTCTGCTGCAGTTGATTTTCTGCCTTACATTTGAAAAGCGGATCGATCACTTGACTGGAATTAATGATGCAAGTTACTTAATTGGACAATCAGGATGAGGAAGCTGGATAAATGTTCAAACAGAAGAGCTTCTCTTTTATTGACTACTTCGTAGGTACTAATGAGATTATCATTTAGGGTAATTTTGCTTCTTCTACTGATTGAATATCGTGACTGTACAATATTGACTCTCCTTGATGTTAAAATGCAATTGAATTATTAAAACTCATTTTAATGACTTGGGATTTGCCATGTAATTTACTGCAGACATTCTTGATTATTTTAAGAAACTATATATTTTTTTCTATTTACTGAAAATTTTGTTTTCTACACAAAGTAGTCTGAACTGACTTGGCTTTTTTCTTAAAATCAGGACATTTAAGCTTAATCTATAAAAGACACTGGATTTGAAACCTTTGGACCTTCTTTAAAAATGCAATTCCTAAGATTTCCTGAAAACTATGATTGGCTTACTCCAAGTCTTGATGATTGGGGGAAAAAAAGATGCATTATGAGGAAATTAGAGACCACGGTATTGAGAACAGTGGTTTCCCTAGAATTTCTGTTAGGTAGATAGTAAGGGATTCCGGATCTTCCAGGGACAAAAAGTGGCCCCAGTCCTAGTGCTGTCCCACCTGAAAACTGTCCCAAGTGACTGCCATACCTGGGGGAGAAGGGAATACCTTACAAATATGCCAATTAGAACTTAGTGTGCCAACCACAAAAGAATGCAGAGGACTCTCTAGACCACAGGCCAACCAGCACAGATACAACAGAGTCTGGAAAGTGACCTAACACAAACAGCTTTCGGAGAAGCTCATAGGAGATCTGCACGCATAGTAAGACTCAGGTCATATAACTCCCAAGTATCCAGAGTGATTCCATGGTAATGTCTGAGCCACGAGGGAGGTCCCAATCCACACACTATAAAACAAGACCCAGATCATAACCAAGACCTTTTTTGCCCTCTTTTGCTATGACAATGGGTCCAGTCATCATTCGTGGTGTGCGTCTCACTCTGTAAAGCTGTACCTTGCTCTTGCTCTAAAAACCTATCTTTCTCTCCTCAATAAACCCCATTTTTGTACTTGCCTTACTTTGGTGCATCTGATTATTCTTCAGCCATGAGCATGCCAAGAACCAAGATTTCAGACTGAAACCCAACATTTGTACTTCTTTCCCTTCTCCATCCCTTCTTTTTCATCTTTTTTATAATCTATATCACTCCTGATTGCATATGCATTTTCAAAAGCATCCATATGTCTCATCTTTTTGATATTCCAATTTGAGGCAGGTGTTACTTTCCACATCTTATAAATAAAAGTATTGAATTTCAGGTAATTTGGCACTTGCTTTACGTCAAAGAGTTAGTAGATGGCAGACTTGGAATTAGAATGTATGCCTTTTTTCCTCCTTAGATTGCTTCATGGTCTGATCCAAACTCTTCATCTGACTACAGATTGATTAGAAAATTATTAGTGTGTTGGCTTGTATATGTGTAACATATGCAGTGTATTTATATGACACATTTGGAAGTAAATATTGTATTATCATTCCTAGTTGCTTTTTTCCAACACATCTGAATGTGTATTCATTAATGCAGGCTTCTTACACTCAGCATTTACTTTCAGATGTGATTTGAAACAAGTGGATAGAAATATAGATTTCATGTCACTTCTTTTAAGAAAAGCTAACAATATGAAGTCCTAAATGAAAGGCCTTCCCTAAGTGATAAATTTTTCAATTTATTTTTCCTTTTTTTTTGTTTCTAACACAACCACACCTGCAATCTGGTAGAGAAGAAGAAATGAGAATTTGGCATACAGTCTGGTATCCTAGAGTCCAGCACATGTTCCCACAGCATAGGGTAGATTGAAAATTAGTTCATTATTTATTCTCCATGTGCTTCCTGGAAAGCTAAAGGAGCTATGGGAGTTCTGAACTGCTCTAATTGCTTTCTATTCACAACTTTCACTAGGTCACGAATATGTTTATTAAACACAGGTTCACTGAATCGCATAAATCCTTTCACTGAGCTCATCATCATGGGGACCACCCATCCACTCACCATACTGAATTCTTTCCAGAAGCAAACAGGTAGTTTACAAGTGTTCCTAAAACACAGAAGCAGTGGTCTCTGAATCCAGCTTCAGTATCCAAAGACTTTCTAGTCAGTCAGTTACCCCAAGTGGGATAGAAAGAAGCCCCAAGTATATTATTAGTGTTATTCAGTCTCAAGTTGAGAAAGAGATTACTCAGGTAAGGTATTTTCTGAGAAGTCTATCACAAATATGTAATTTCCAGAGGTGAAGACAGAAAGGAACAAGATCATTTCTATTCCATAAACTGTAAAAATTAAAGTTGTAAATATGAACAAATAGCATTCTCCCTGTTTGACCATCTAAATGATAAGAAGAAAAAAAACACAGATTCTCTCAGTCAGGGAAAATTTGAGCCATCCTCTGGTTCCTTCTGTCTAATGTATCATCTTTATATTATCTGCACTAAAATTTTACCAGTTATAAATTCATTGATTTCTTCTGCAAATGTTTCAATAAGACTTTAGAGTACTTAGATGTTGAATATGTAAATGACAAAACAATAACGGAAGGACTGTTGCCTTTAATAGAAAATTATCTTCTTTATTTTTATATAAAGCCAAAATCATCTTATTGTTGAAAAGTCATGTTGTGATATGATATGAATCGAATAATACTTCCATTTCTTTATTATCTTATTCAACAAAAACTTTGTGTGCCTACTCTGTTCAGAGATTGCTCGAGATTAATCACTGAATAAAAAACAAAGATCCTTCCTCCCTTCATGGGCTATTCTTGCAAAATAGCACATTTAATGGGATAAATCCAGTAAATCATATGCTACCAAAAAGATGGTATACTTGGCTATAGCCTTGTTATTGCCCCTATGTAGACATAAATAGGATATTTCTATTGGAGAATATTGAAGAGTAGGCATAGATAATAAGAGATGGCTTTAAGTGTCTTTCAGAAGCAGCAGAAGAAAGATTGCATAAGTATGTTGTGTCAAGAATTTCAGGACTCAAAAACACCCAGAAATGTAAGCCTCTTTGACAGTACTTCCTGAATAGCAGAATTATCTATGTGCGTACCACGTTTGTTTATTTGTCGTTGTGTGTGATGATCCTTTAGCTGATGTGAGAGTGGCCATTTGTTCAGGGTTTCTCAGGCCTGGACATGTCCACACCCTGCTTGATAATGCCTGTAAATTGAACTAATTGAATCTGGGAATTCCTTTTCCACCATCCTCAAACCCAGTCCCAGTCTTCTTGGACCCTGTGCATAAGACATTGAATTAGTCCATCCTCCAAATCTAATGTTTTAAAGAAGATGCTTAGACATATTTCTTTCCTCAACTAACTTTCTTATTTCTTTGATTCACTGTCTTTTTCTTTTATTTCTGGAACTCAACTACCTCCCTAGTGTTCTCCAAAGTATAATCATTTTTTATATTAGAAATTATCTATTCTAAATCAAGTACTCCTCTATATCTCCCATGAGTCTTTTACTCTAATTGCCTTTCATGTTCTTTAAAGAATTAGGTTCTGTTTAACTATAAATAAAAATTTATACAAAGAACATTCAAATGGGATGCTTACCATTTCTGGCATAATAATGGAATCTTTATTTTAATATTAATGATTATTCTTTGGGTAGAATAGAGAAATACAGAGAAACAGTTTCAAGAGTGAATGAATAAGGCCATTTGAAAAAGAAATGGTAAATTTTAATACAACTGCAACAAAGAAATGTTATTACTTTTTAATTGTTTAGAAGCAAAGCCCAATAAAATAGACATCTTTCTCACATTATATTGTGATCTCCTTCATAATTTTATTATTTTAAATGTGAAATGATATTGCAATGATTCTCCTCTTTTTGAGCTTTTAGTAAATTGAATTTGTTTTGAATTTGAATTCAAAAGAAATCTTCACTTGTCCCATTGAGGCAATCTTGCCGATCAGCAACATTTGGTGCAAATAGTAATCAAGCTTCAAAATTATGCAAAACATTCTCTATTTCTCAAGAATTTCACTGAATTATTTAAAACTCAGTGATGGAAACAAGCACCAGCTGTGGTGTGAAGGAGGTGGGAATTTGTAAATATGCACAAAGGATTGGAACGCTCAGTGAGCATAATTCATGTAGTTGTACACCCTTCCTCTGGCTGGACTCTAGTAAAACCACATTGAAACCTAACTGTGCAACATCCATCATTTACCCAAAGAGAATTTTTTTGTTTTCAATTAAAAAGTGTTTGTCCCAGTATCTTGCCATCTGTTTAAAACTTTCGAGTAATATTATATAACTTCAGCTCATTTGTATTGGCAGTTTATTGATGCGATGTTAACTGCATAACGTGTGACTAGCTGAAATGTATAGCAACAGCTTAACCTCAAATGGCGTCAAAGCAAGGATCAACATCGTTCTCTTTCCAAAAGATTGTCACTTTGTGGATAACAACGCATGATAATTTGGTCAATAAAAATAAAGTATTAATAATTAAGGAAGCAAAGACAAAAGCAAAAAAATTAAGGAGCTATTTTTTTACTCATTCAGAATATTATGGGGATACAAACATTTTGGTTACATGTAATGTGTTTCCCTTGCCCAAGCCAGGGCTACAAGCGTGCCCTTCCCCCATACAGTGCGCTCTGCTTCCATTAGTTGTGGGCTTACCCACCCCCAAGCTCCCCACTTGACTGGCACTCAATGAGTATAACTACCATGTGAACACCTTGGTGTTGATCAGTTAGTACCAATTTGATGGTGAGTACACGTGGTACACGTTTTTCCATCCTTGTGATACCTCACTTCAAAGGATGGGCTCAATCTCTATCCAGGATAATATAAGAGGTGCTAGTTCACCATTGTTTTTTGTAGTTGAGTAGCATTCGGTGGTATACATATACCGCATTTTATTAATTCACTCATGTATTGATGGGCACTTGGGTTGTTTCCACATCTTTGCAATTGTGAATTGTGCTGCAACCAAGGAGCTATTTTAAACCTAAGTATTACTTTCAGTTATACTTAGAGCATAGTAGAAGTGGCAGAGACTAGGCTGTCTTGGCACATCTCTGTTGTACAGCACAATATGTAATAAAATTCCATAAGCCAAACACATGTAGCTATAGTAATGTTTCTGCCCTTCTCTCAAAACCCAAAGTGGACACAAAAGAATGAAGAGGAGTGGGAATGTACACTGACCTGTTTGCTTTATTTATATTACTTTATTGGTCTATTTATTGGTCTAATATATTACTATATTGGTCTATATCTAGAGAGCCGCTTATCAATGACACTTTCAACAGGGCAGTAATAGGCTAATATTCATGCTCTTTCTTCAGAGCATTGCACACTCTCTCTAAAAGTACATACTATTTCTGTGATTCATATATTTCTCTTGAATTAGGAGATATGTATGAAACTTCTATTATGAATGCTTAGAACTGTGAGAAAACAGGAAGAATAAAATATGGTGTCTGTCTAAAAGGAATTTAAAATCTTGTTAGTTAATATGTGTGATTTACCAAACCAGACACCTGCAGCTATTAACGTGTAAAGAAAGCCTATGTTGCTCATAAATTAGATGACAATAAACAAACATTTAAAAAATTAAATTTCTGAGTAATATATATTAAAACAGATATGAGGGAATATATCTTTCTTGTTGATACATTAGGAAATTGATTCCTCTGTGAATAAATATAAACCTGTCCAAAAAGGTGATGAATCTTTTCAGACCTCTTTATACACTGGGGACCATGAAGAAAAAAAATAGTCAAGGTTATGATATTACTCAATTAATTTGAAAACAATTGTTTCTCCTGGCTTGAGTATAACTTGCCAAAACAACTTCCTGCTTTGTGGCTTCTCTCCTTCAAAGGAAGAGACAAGAAAAATGAGACGTTGAGAGGAAGAATGAGAAAGGAAATAATTGTTAGAAAGAGAGTCGGTACCTTGGACATCATAAATGGAAAAAAAAAAAATGGGAGGACGTAGGAAGACCTGGTGGCTAAGAGAGCTTGGGACAGATCATAAGAACTGGTAGATCTGAGTTCGATAGTAACTTAATTAGCTCTATCCCAGAGAGAGACAGTTAAACAAAGAAATTCTCAGGATGCATTTTTTTTCCTCTCTTTCATGTACCAAAAGGAAGTGCTTCTATTATATGTTGTTTCACAGAGCATGTGTTTAGTCATATGCTAAGTAATTTTGCTTGAAATAATACGGTTTTATTGAAAACACGAGAAGGAAACAAAAAGTGTTTATGTCTCAGATGAGGATTGTCATGAACGTTTTGCACAATTTCACCGTACAATGTGTCTATTCTAAGTGTATGTGACATTCTAAATTGCCTGTGGGAAAGCATGAGACCAAAGAGAAATTAAGGTAATTCCTAAACTAGAGGGAAAGCCTAAGCCTTCACTCATTTTATTTTACATAATGAATAAAATTGCTTGTTGTATTGATAAATACAAACTTCTAAAGCAAGAGTGATAGAGGAATTTTTATTTATTACTTTTAAACACTTTAAGTGTGTTCTTTTTAACTTTTCAAAATGAAAGACTTACAGTGGGCGAAATTTGAAAAAAAAAACATATTTATATAGTATGCTAAAATCGGCAGATTACTTTTACATGAATAATGTAGTTTAATCATTATAACCACCTTGTAAATTGGTATCAACATCTTAGTTTTACTGATGAGAACTGAGGAGATTGAATGATTTACTCCAGGTACCCTAAATAAATACTGGCAAATTCTGGATAGAAACCAGAGCTTCTGACTCTATGTTCAGTACTTTTTTCACCACAAACGTGTACTATGCTGCTGTTTTCTTCCAACTTCCTTGTCTCCACCCACTATTAAGCCATCAGTCCTTCTGTTAATTCTATTTTTCTACACAGTCTTTACAGGCTTTAACTTCGTTTGCAGGGCAACGTCATCTAAGTGGCAGATTGTTTGAACACTCTGAACTTTGGCCACTTCAAACACGATACCAGTACAGTAAACCTACACCTTTACTGAGTCCTTAATATATTTTATGTGAATTATCTAAGAATGCCAGAAGAGTTCTGACAAAGTAGCTATCTGGCTACATACATTTCATTTTCCCTAATGAAATAGACATATTAGAATAGAACAAGCCTTAAATTCTCAAAGCCACTGACTTGGTTAGACATATCTATGCAAAATTGTAAACCCCTCCTTATGTTGTTCCTTCTTTCATTCTTCCTAAGTTCCCCCTCAGTACCTTGTTTCAGGTCTTATTTTTCTACCTTCCTCCTATTTTTCATCCTGAATTTACTCCCAGAGACTCATTTTGGTCTGTTTTTAATCTGTTTCTAAGATATATTGTACCTTCGTGTACTAATATATTGCACTGATCATTGTTGCATGGTATGTTCTCCAATCATTGATTCAGTAAATATTTGCTATGTAGTAGAATTTGTGCTAGGCACTAGGGACAAAAAATATATGCCATCAAAAAGTTGTTTTTTTTTTTTTTTTCCCAAGTCACTTTCTCTAATACAAAGAGAAATATAAAAGCAATAGACAATGCATTGTTAATAGATGATGTAAAGAGCTTCAGAAACACAGTAAAGGTAATAAATCTGTGGGAAGATGGATGTGGATGAGGTGTTAGCATATGAACTGACCTTAAAGGTAGAATTGGGAGATTGCGAGCAATGTGGCATTCCCCGAGGGAAGTAGTACAATGTGTAAAGTCACAGAACATGGAAAAGCATTATGATTTTGAAGTATGGCTGGATGTAGATATTTATTTGGAAGTAGCAAAAGATAAAGATCAAAGAGTAGGTAGGCGCTAAATTGCAAACAACTCTTTATGGAACATGAAGCAGCAAATCCTTTATCTATGGGTAACAGGACTTACTAAAGGATTTTAAAGGGGAAATAATATAATCAGCTGTATGTATTAAAAAGGCATGTTGATGGCAGTAAAGAGAATGGATTAGAAGAAGAGAAAGATAGGAGGCAGGGAAAAGAGTTAGGAAGTAGTTACATCCAATTATGTCATGATGAGAATTTTAACTACGGCAGAAGCTAACGATAAGTGGCAAATCAAAATGATTTTTAAAAAAACAGAAGTGTGTGTAATATACATAAAGAACACAGAAGACAGCTTTGTTGACTCTATCTAGGGAAAGGATGGGTTCAAAGTGAAAGTCACAGGCTATAGGAAACTTATAATTCAGGAGGATTTTCAAAGTGAATGATTGCTGATGTCTGAAGGACGTCATAGTGATGGAAGAGAAAATGTGGTGAAGCTGTTCTGAAGTGGGAGATGTCACATGTCATCTAGGATAATAGATTGATAGGAAAGGTGAAGCTTGAAGGTGGTTAAACAACTGTGAGTCAGAAATTCTTGGTTTTTGGAGGAAAATGTCTCAATGAAGAGAGAATTCACTCTCTGGTGGAATTCTGAGCCCCAAAGGGAATCTGACATCTAATCACTGTCTAAAAGACACCCTAAGGCCATAACACATTTGCTAATGCATTAGAGCTCGGTGGTACCATCAGCTGAGCTTCCAAGAGTTAGGATTGCTCAGAGTTCTCTCCTGTAGGGAGATACAAGTTTGTACCTTTCTTCAGACAGGAAACACAGAACATAAATTATTCATTTAAGAATAAGACCGAACATAGAGATTAGAAAGACACTCAAGCAGATGATTTAATTCAGGAATCTTACCCCCCACCAGAACCAAAAAAAAAAGTAGTCTCTCAAGAGTCAATAAGAGAAAAAATCTGTAAAGTATCTTGAAGCATTTGAGGAGGTAGCTGCCAGTGAAGGAGCTGAAAATGAGATTGCTGGGATAATCATGTCAAAAAGTAGACTCCTGCAGAGAACCCACTGAGGCAAAAGCAAAACAGATGTGTTTGACAGGTTGGAAAATGGCAGCAAAAGAATGAAACATTGAATTTGTAAATTTATAAAAAAAATCAGCTTCTCTAAGGGTTTTTCCTCGGGGACTTCTGAGTATAGTAAAAGAACTTGTTAGAAAGAAAAATGTAATTGTATTTTTAAGTGCTTAGGAAAAAAATAATTAAATAAATGAAACAAGTTTAAAATCATAGACTTTAGGTATTAAAAGTTTCCTGAGCATCAATTCCTTAGTCTACCAATATGGAGAAAAGAAATGTTAATAGAGCCCATATGACCAAAAGAAAAAATTAAATAGGGCAGGGGAGAAAGCTGATATGTACTAAGTAGCTACTATGGCCTGAACAGATTGCTAGATATTTTACATATGTTTTCTCATTTAATCTTCATAAAAGTCTTACGAAATAGGAATTATTTTCCCTCTTACATAGGGGAGGTGACTGAAGCTGGGAGAGGTTAAGTAAATGTATTTACATATATAGCTATCTTGTTCCAGAAAAGATTCCAAAGGTACAAGAATGATTAAATTTACTTACAATATGGTAAAAACAATAATAATTTTAAAGTGGTGAGACAAATGCTAAAAAAAGAATGATATAAAGCAAAGAGGACATAAAACTACATTCTTCCTTAAATCTAAAAATCGCTTAGTGGAACACATCTCTCTGGTATTTAACGATAAAGAAACATGATGCTTCCCCATTTTACAGCTCTAATCCTCTCAAGAGAATTATTTCTCAGAGTTTCTGGAAAGCTATCATTAACCATAGCAAATTCTCCAATTTTTTTGTTCATGAAGTTCTTATGGGGATCCAGGATTTAGCAAGAAAGTCAAAGAACTTCTTTAGGTATGGCTATTACCTAACAGTGCACTTAAAGCAAGTTGCCTTTTTTAACCAGGTTTGAGCAAAATTTGCAAGAAGAGTATGGTTGAGGATTTAGTTGATAGGTGATTATATCTGGCTTTAGGGAAATACAAATTATTTCTAGAATATACAGAAAATATTAAGGGAAGGAGATTTTTGCTAAATTTAGGAGACATTTGTGCATAATCTATGGAGAATAAATGATGGACTATGACTTAGGGAATACTATTATAAATAAGCTGCAAGACTGGTTAGACACACTCACAAAACACGATATATGAGAGAAAGAGAGAGAGACTTGTTCCTCCTTGTTTATTATCTGAAATAGTATGTCAGAAGCAATAGATCCACTCTAGGATTATGGGAGAAGGACCTTAGCGTGATGATGTTGGAAGAGTTAGATGAGAGGTACCAGAATAAAATATGCATACAGGGACAAAGCTGAGGACATAGATGAGTTCAGTAAACCTGACAGAAAGAATGAGAAAGTGAGGGCTCTGTAATGAACGGAAGGATGTGCCCCTGGCAAGTTGCTTCCCCCAAGATTTAGCCAATAATTGCCTGGAAGGAATTTAAATCAAGAGTAAAATGAAAACAAAAATCTCCCATGTATCACTTTCCATGTCTAGTATTATTTAAATTTACTAAACATACAAAGAAACAATAAAAGTAAATTAGAATTTAATAACAGCAATAAAATCTTCAAATAGTTGGAAACATGCAACACACTTCTAAATCCAAGGGTCAAAAAGGAAATCACAAGAGAAATTAGATTTCAAACTGTATGATAATACAAGTACAATATATCAAAAATGGGAAGGCCACTAAAGCAGGGCTTAGAGGAAAAATTATAACTTAAAATCTATATTAGGAAAGAAAAAAGTATCGAAATAAATGTCTTAGGCTTCCATCTTAAAAGGTTAGTAAAAAGAAGATCAAGTGAAATTCAAAGTAAGGGAATGGTAATATAAAGGTAACAGAGGAAAACAACAAAGCTAAATAAAGAAAGTAGAAGAAAAACTAACAAATCAAAAATTGTTTCTTTGAAAAGATTAATTAAGAAAGGAGTAATATTTCCCAACTGTTTTATGAGGCAAACAAAATCTGACAAGGACATTAAAAAAAATAAGTTAAAGATAGAGGCAAAAATCATTAGGAAAATACCATCAAAGCAAATTTAACAACTCATAAAAAAGACAATGTACCAAATCAAGTGAGGTTTATCTCAAGAAAGCAAGAGTAGTTCAATAATCAAAAATTAATCAATGTAATTGACCACATTAACAACAATAGCAGAAAAATTATATGGTAATCTTGGTATTAAATTAAATGCTAGATGGAAAGAAGAAATGGTATACGAGGAGAATACTCCCACCATAATTCAACAATTGATTAGAGCCTAAAAAGATGATGGTAGATATGAGGGTGGGAGGAAGGTTTCACAATCTAAATAAAATGTAACAAATAAAATTTAGTAATGACTGAGGTGGCAGTTAATACAATAACCCTTGAGTGCTATAAGAGTTCAAATAAACCTAAAGTTAGTGAAAATTGTCAGAATTAAAATAGAGTCACTTGGGTTAAAAACAAAAAAACACAACAAAGCAAACCCTAACAAATAGAGCTGGTAAAGGCCATGAAGAGAGGGTTCTCATGAACAAATGCCTGATAACAAGAACTATCACAAAATTCCTCAAAAAAACACAATCTTACACAAAGGTCATCATAAAAATTACACAAAAATTACTTCTATGAGGACATCTGCCCAGCAACTCCCTGTCTAACCCCAGACTGGTGCCATCTT
The DNA here is from genome assembly GCF_000956105.1 of Propithecus coquereli. Classification (NCBI taxonomy): domain Eukaryota; kingdom Metazoa; phylum Chordata; class Mammalia; order Primates; family Indriidae; genus Propithecus; species Propithecus coquereli. The sequence continues at coordinate 1,646,355 of NW_012146078.1, read as the reverse complement.
TGTTGTTTATCCTTGTTTTAGCCAAATAAGGTTCAATACAACTATGTAATTCTCATTGTTTCTTTAAAACCTTTTTTTTCTTTACCTCCCTGAACATGCATATAGTTTACTATGGCATGTGTATTTCCATTGCAATACACTATCTTTGAATAAATATAATATTTTTAGAGAGCCTCTCTCTGTTGTTGTTTAGGTTGACATAAATGGTGTCCAGAAGCAGGATCTAAAACAAGATCACTTTTGGAAGGAATCAGTGATTTTTGGAACTGGTTTGTTCAGTACTCAGTTGAGCCTTTGAGCTCTCCACTGTCATGGCTCACCTCTTCTGCCCTTGAGTCTTCTCTCAGGTTGAGCTTCCCACTTTTTGCTTGAGGCTTTTTTAATGTATTTGAGATTTGTTTTGGTTATAAGGCTACTTTTAGTAAAGAACTTTGCTTCCCTTCTAGGATGATGAAAGACTTTTTGTCTTTTCTGTAAAGTCCTTCTGGTATAAAAACACATGTCTTTCTGGTTTGAGCACTCTGGTTTCTACAGAATTTACATTCTGTCTCTGAGTCATGTCTTTTCTGGTAAATTTACTTTTGTTCTTTCTGCATGCTTAATTTAATTCTTTGTTTCCTGTGTATGTCTGGGTTAAAATTTTTTGTGAACACACTCTGATTTTGGTTTCATTTTGGTTTAATTACACATATCTATAAATTAATTGACTCTTTTCCATTGTTTCTGAAAATATTCTGATTAATAATTACTATTAATAATAATTATTATTAATAATAAAATTATTCTGAAATAATCATGCTAAATGGTGGATGCAGGATGGCTAGTTAAAAGCCATCAGGGCAGTCACCACCATCTAAAACACTGGTCCAAACTCCTGAAATTCTATGACAGGATTTATAGGATTTTCTTTGCTCTCAGCAGATTATTAAAAAAAAGAATAAGATTCTCAACATTAAGTCATGCTAGGTTTTCTGAGACTCCAGCCAGCTACAAGTTTTCCCTTCATGCACATTTTTGGATCAATGGCCATCACAGGGGCCAATTGAACTTCCCAAACTTGTTTTTTCTTAGTGCTAGGTAGATAGGGAGGGATTCCAGGTCTCCTGGGGGCAAAAGTAGGTGCCTTGCCTTGGTGCTGCCTTGAGCAATTGCCCCACCTGGGAAGAAAGACAAGTGTGGGCCCCAATGCCCCATGTTGGTGCCATCCACCTTAATCCTGTCCTGAGCGACTGCCATACCTGGGGGAGGAGGGAACACTCTACCAATCTGAACTTAACACACCAACTACAAAAGAGTGCATGGGAGTCTCTAGTCTGCAGGCCAAAAAAGAATGCAGAGGACTCTCTAGTCCACCGGCCAAGCGGCATAGGTATAATAGAGTCTAGAAGATGACTTAAGATAGCCTAAGGCTAATCATCATGTCATTAGCTTAAATCTACCTTGCTGTTCACCCCCCCAAATGGGCTTTCAGAGAGGCTCACAGGAGATCTGCATGGGCAGTAAGAGTCAGGTCATGTAACTCTCAACTGTCCATCAAAGTGGGTTCCATGATGATGTCTAAACCATGGGGACGTCCCTATCCAGACACTGTAAAACAAGGCTGAGACCATAACCAAAGTCTCTCTTTTGCTATGACAAGGGGTCCAGTCATCATCTGTGGCATATGTATCTTGCTCTGTAAACCTATATCTTGCTCTTGTTCTATTATCCTATCTTGCTCCCCCTCAGTAAATTTCACTTCCTGCTTGCCTTACTTTGGTGTGTCTGGTCATTCTTTGGCCAAGAGCATACCAAGAACTAAGAACTTAGAATGAGTCTGACAAACCGACATTAGTATCAAATTAAGAAAATAAAACTAAAAATAAAATTAATAGGATTAACATATAACTTAGAGTCTTCTAAATTCTAAGTTCTAAGTCTATTTTTATTTTTCTGCCTACTTTGAATCTGCTTGATGACTTTTCTGCTAGTATTAAGACTCACTGCCTATGGTATTCCAGACAAGATTAAAAAAAATCATAAAGGGCTTTCAAATTAATGGCTTTACAAATTAAGTAGCTTCATGGCAACCAACAACCTAAACCTAGCAGTCATACTTTTTAATGTAAATTTAAATTTGCTGGGCTAACAATTGTTTAGAGTAATAGAACAGTTAATTCAATGTTTCACAGTCTTAAAGAGAAAGAGCTAGATAATAGTTTATAAAAGTTAGGCTCTCAGATCAAATAGGTCAAAATCTTGAGCTCAGAGCAATAACATAAGGTATTTGTCCAACATAAAAATTCCTTTGTCTGCCATGCAGGGACCAGAAAAAGATGGGGTGGGGGTACCAAAAACCTGCTAAAATGCTTCCCCATCCACACTGAGTAGTCAAGCAAACAAGATTGGCAAATAAAAGATAGATTTGTTACTAAAAATTTATTTATTTGGATATTTTAGTTCTTTTAATAAAATCCAGCCAGTGCTAGCTAAAATATAAACATTGAAAATTTAACCCTAAACTCATTTGAAACTGAAAAAGAGAAAAAAATAGTGAACAAGATTTTTTTTAATACAAGCTGTTTTACCCAAAATTTTGGCTCTCAACTTTTATTAGATCACCTGTAAGAGAAAATAAAGGTTAGGCATGTGAAAGGGTCCCATTTTGTTAGAAATATAATTGGGATTCAATAGTCTTTTATAAACTGGTGAGTTTGTATTATTATCTCATGACTAAAATTCTAAAATGAAAGCTCTCGGATCTTTGTGTGTTATATATATGTTTAGATGTGTTTGCATGCTCACACAAACATGTATTATGTTGTGTGTTGTATGTACATAATAAAATCTGATGTAATTGCCCAGAAATCCCTGAAGAACTCAATAAGCACTTGATATAAAATATATAGTAATTAATCCAAGAGTCTTGTAGTTCACATAACTTAAGTGAATCCTTAATAAATAAGCTGTTTTTTTTAAATTATTAGTAAAATAAAAATGGAAGGTCTTTAAAATTGTCAGCATATATTTTTGCCTGGATTTGCTAGTCAGACAGTTTTATATTTGTTTCTGACAGATGTTTGAAAGTTACAAAACTATAAACCAAACTTAAAAACAGAATAATCTTTGTGTGACTCTTTGTTAAGTAGGACTAATAGTATTATTGGCTTAATAAAAACAACTGTATCTTGTGAGTTATTGGCAAAATACCCATATATTTAACCTTAATGTTCTTACTTAGGTGAACACCTGACATTCACAAGTTATAAGAATGTTTAACAGAAAAATAATTTGAAATGATGATTAGTTTTTTTTAATATCTCAGTTTTCATAAGTATTCTAGGTATAATTATTAAAATTAAATAAATTAGGTGAATGTAAATAGGATAAACATTTGTAAAGAAACTTTTAATGTAATTTTAAATTTTAGTTATGCTATATTAAATTAAATGATAGATACTTATTAAATGTCTGGGTCATTTCCAAGTAAGATTTTAAAAAACTGAAACAAATTGTTAAACATAAATATGTTTGTTTTGGCTT
>NW_012146078.1:1632273-1642296 GCF_000956105.1 Propithecus coquereli | reverse complement strand
ATTTCTATGTAAGTTGTAAAAGTTCATAAAGGAAAGATTTGTGAAAGGAATTTTGCCGGTGATCTGATTGGCTATAATTAGAAGATAATTATTTATACTTCTAAAACTTGAACTTTGAAACTGGGGTTTTTTTTTAATTATTTGGGAAAACTGAGCATTGAAAAGGTTAAGGTTTATGACATTCATGTAACTTTCTGAATTGCTTTTAAAGACTTTGATTATCACTCTGGTTAAATAAATGACCATCAGTTCACAGTCACCTGTGACCCTGTTTTGATTAAGTGTTTTAAACCTTTTGACACCTTTGGCAGGCTCCCCCAGGATCAAAATTCTAAATTAAGTCCTTTTGACCTACGATTAACTTTGGAATTTTTCGATTGGGTCCCTGGAAAAGCTCAAAGAATGTCTCTCTCATCTCATAGAGATATTTAATAATAAATTATATGGGAAACATTGTAAAATGATAAGTGATACTAGACCTTCTTTCAGGTACACTTAGTTCTTACTTAGTTGAACACCTGGCTATGTTGTTGATATGAATGTTTCAAAACTGTATAAAACTCTTAGAAATGTAATGTAGCATCAGTCATAATTCTGAACATCATGTCTTTTGCCACAAAAATACTAAATTTCCTTGTCAATTGCTGATTACGATGAACTCCCATCAGATTTTTAACCATGACTATTCTAAGTCTTCTCATTCACAGTTACTTTTTGAATTCTTCTCTAAGAGCGTTTATAATCAGATTCATGGAAAAAATTTAACAACTATTCTTGAATATAGATTTCTAATATATTTAAGATCAATGGACTAAATAAAAATTTTTCCAGAATGCTAATGAAGAAACTGATGAATTCATGAAACTGCTAGTCACGATCATGCAAAAATAAAATCAATTACATGAGATTAAATAACTGATGAAGATAAAGTTTTTACAAATTTTATTTGAAACATTGTTAGCTCTTTACTTAAATGCTTTGTTTTGAACCTTAAGGAAATTTTTTCCCTTAAACTATCTATAGTCTGCAATTTGCTGAGGTATACTTTTGTGAACAAAGGTGGAAACATTTGCTTTTTCTCCCTACTTGGGGAGAACAGTTTGGGAACAACTCATGAGTATTCTTATGGCAATATGGTTATTTGCATAATTTCAACAGAAACCTCTCTATAACAGGATATAATTGAAAACATTAGTTACATTATCAAGGTTTTGACTGAAATATCATATTTGAGAATGTGCATAGAATGCGTGGCTTCAAAGATTCCCAGACTTACAATGAGTGAATTAAAATGATCACTTCCTGGAAGGCCCAGGAACCTTAATACTGTAGCTAAAATCTAAAGTCCACTGTGTTTTTGCTACCTAGCCTTAAGAGGTTTTAAATTTAAGATTCCTATGTGATCAATATAGAAAGTTGTTTCTAAAGAAAAACTGTAACAGACCTGTTATTAGATTGTAAGCTCTGTGCATTTTTCCTTATGGTCATTTTAGTGATTCAGTTGATTGATTGCCTTTAAGCCTTGGTTCATGGCTTAAAACCATTATGCAAATGGAGATTGTCATATTACCATTAATTTTACTTTGTATTTTCCTTTTTAAACTTTATACCTGTTACTTGTTAAATTTCTGCAGAAGTATAACTCCTAACAACATAATACTGGCCCAGCACTTTGAGATAATAGCAAACGACTATGGAACAGACAAGATAGAACTTAACAATGGGCTCCAGGTAAACTTGGCCTGAGAGCCACTCCCTTCAAACCCCCTTTGTCGCTCAAATGTGGCTAAATGGGTTTTAACACTGACTCCCAGTTGCCAGTCACTCCCTCCAATGTGGGACCACACCAGCAACTCGAGACAGGTCCATCTCAGTAGCAAGGCACAATCAAAACCTAACTACAGGATGATTGATCTGTGATGCTTTCAGAGAAAGAGTTTAATTAAAACAGGGAAATAATGTTGTCAGAATCGAAATGGATCACTTGTGTTTAAAAAAAAAAACCTGACAAATAAAGCTAAAGAAGGCCATGAAGAGAGGGTTCTCATGCACAAATGCCTGATAACAAGAACTATCCCAAAAGACTCCGCAAAACCATAACCTACACAAAGCCATAACGACCTTACATGAAAAATACTTCCACAAAAACATCTGCACAGCAACTGCCTGTCTAACTTTGAATTGGTAACACCCTTGTTATTGATCCTCGTAGCCAAAGATAATTACCTCAAAACAATTATGTAATCCTTCTCATTTTTCCTTGAAAAACCTTTGTCTTCCTTTACCTCCTTCAATGTGCAAATTCTTTACTATGCCATTTGTATTCACATTGTAATGCCCTATTCTCAAATAAACGTCATTTTATTTTAGAGAGCTTCTCTCTGTTCATATTTAGGTGAATGAATTTTAAAGGGTACCTACAAATGATAGCACAAAGCCAAAATCTTGGCTTATTTCATCAAAAGAAGAATAAGTTAGGACATTTCATTGTTTCATAAATAAAATTGTAAAGAAGCAAATCAAAACAGTGACATTTTCCTTCAAATCTTTCATCTTTCTTTGTATCACTTAATTCAAAATAACATTTAAGGTGTGTAGGGGTTATTGTTGAATACAAAATGACAAAATTAATCCTTAATATTTATCCATAATAATATATAGTATATAGCTAGTGTCCGCTAAAGGTGTTTGATTAACTAATTCATGAGGCTTATTAGAATGTTTCGGTGGTAAACTTTTTAATATTGTAATTTTAAAAGTCTTAAGGATAAACAAACTAGATTGACCAGCTTTGTATCCTTGGGGAAAAAATTTTAAAAATATATACACACACAAACACATAATTCTGTATGTGTAAACAAATGTATATAATGTTCTTTTCTGTGTTTTAGTTTTTTATTTAATTTAAATTTATTATTTGTATGTATATGTAGTAGGAAATAAAGGTACATTTTGATCCAAGAAATATATGCTTATCATGAACTTATATGCTGTTTTTATCATTTTATAAGATTTATTATATTGCCTCTTATGTAAAGTGCAGAAGTAATATAATTATAAATTTGCATAGAGAATTTTTGATTATACCATTTATGGCTATAGTTCAGAAAGGAATCTGTGAGTCAGCATTCATCCCACTTGTACATAAACTTCACATTTGTCTCACACACACACACACACACACACACACACACACACACACACACTACAAGGTAAGTTATATGAAAAAAGAATGTTTTTCCCATTTTGCTCAACAGTTTCTTCAATGTTCAGTACAGTTTCTGAAACACAATGGTACATAATAAATTGATTTAATTAAAAAATAAAAAATAAGTATAGATGTGTGCCATTATAATACCAACAAGCAGATAGAATGCAAACTTTGTTTTCTGTTGGAGGAAAGTCAGTAAAATCCACAGAACACAGCCCCTTAAATGATGAGTTCTAAGGAATTCTAAGCCAAGGACAGTGGCGTGCTCCTGTAGAACCAGCTACTCCGGAAGCTGAGGCGTAAGGCATGAGGATCGCTTGAACACAAGAAGTGGAGACCGCAGTGCAGTTTGACGCTGTCTGCGAATAGTCACTGCACTCCAACCTGGGAAATATGGCGAGACCCATCTCTTGTGAATCTCTAGTAGAAATGCTCTTTTAATTGTTCTATTTGTTTTAAAATATTGAAAAAGTAAATGACCAAATAACATGAATTTGTGTTATATAATTGGGGTTAAAGGAGGGAGGGAAAATATTGGAAAGTCAGAAAGATAAAGTTAAAAAAATAATTATATTTGGTTGAGCACAACCATGAGTCTCACAGCACAAAGTAATTCTAGTTTATTGCTGTACTCTTCATGTTTGGGACTTTTGGGTTTGTTATTAAAGAGTTTCTATGGAAAAGAGAAAAGAGTTTTCTGCTCATGAAAATTATACAAAGTTCTACCAGGGATGTCCAAAAGAGCTTGCCAGTAGACACACTTCACAGTGCTCTCCAATAGAACTTTCTGCAATGACGGAAATGTTCTACGTTGTGCAGTATGACAGTCACTAACTACATGTGGCTATTGAGCACTTGAAATGTAGCTAGTATGCTGAGGAAATGAAATGTCAATTTTATTTTAACTAAATTTAAATTTAAATAGTCAAATTGGACAGAGAAGCTTTACATGACTAAATCAAAGCAAGTCCATTCTATTTTCATAACAGCCCAATACAATGTTATCATAAGACAGAGTTTGAAATATTTCTTCCAACCAGAATATTAGTGGACGTTTAGTGTCCGGAATGACTATAGACTCCAAAATGAAATGAATATAACAAGAAAATGGGAATACAGCAACTGGTTGGGATCGCATAGTAAACTAACAGAGGTCGATAGTGGATGTAATGTCTGCATAATATGAAAAGGGGAGCATAATTTTTACAATAAAATATGTTATGTCAATACACAATTATTTTTATGCTATATATCAAAATAATGATTCAACAGAAACAAAATGTGATTTTTTGATCAAACTCCCATGCTAATTTTAATAATTTCTTTGCTAAAGCTTTTTGAAGATATTTATTAGAAAATTGATAGTATCACTAAAAGTTTAACATAATCTATTGCTTCTAAATGTAATTTTAAGGCTTTGATTATTAACCAATAAATATAACTCTTTTCATTCTTTTAGATTTCAAAATTAAGTTTTGGTAGCATTACTATGATTTGTATGACAATAGAAAAAGTTTAAAGACCCCTCCTAGTTTAAAAGATAATTAAGAAATATTATTTTAAAAGTTGTAAATATAATGTTTTAAATGTGAAATGTGTATTTCTATTGTAGTCTGGGTAAGTGGCATTAGATTAAGAACAAGTAATTTATCTTTCATATACATTTGTCTCATTTTTTCCCATTCTTAATATGATTTTTAGCAGACTTAATGTAATATCATGTAATTATACTATCAGTCTCCCTTAGTATTTCTTACATACCCATCATTATAAAATGGTTACATAAATTTTATGATTGACTATCTGGATCATATGCTAAAATGTTCCTCACTAGGAAATTCATATTACTGTGCATATTTACTTTGAAAATCTAAGATCGTGAAATTGACACAAAAATTTAATCCAAATTTAAGCTACCTTCTAATTTCCTACAAAGTCTTTTTTATGAATAAGCTAATAGACAAAAATGTTTGACATAAAGATGAAGCCATCTCTATGATGACATCACAGATTCCACATTATTCATAAATATTTTAATATTCAACCATTGGTACTGACAATTAATTTGATTGCAACTCAGGTATATTTTAAAGCATTTTTTTTTTTGCTATAAACAGCCATAAATCAATACTAATAAACTCTATAGAACTCATATTGCAAACTCTCCCAAAAGAGAAAAAGAATATCTCCTTATAAAATCTGATATCTGGTTTTAGAGAAAGAATTTAGTAGAGCAAGTAATACTTGAGCATTCCCTAAAGGCATAATATGTAAGCTATTGGCTGTTTTCATATATTGTACTTCTTACCACTTCTTCAACCTCAATCACGAGGATTTGTTTTAGGATAGGCAGGCTCAGGAAGGAATAATTCCATCCTGCCTCAGTATGACCTACTAGTTATGAAAAGAATTGTTCTTTATTGTTGACATATTCCAGTGTTCTTCTTCCTCAGATCAGAATGACATATCTAAAAAAGGTACTATGATGTTGGGAGAAAGGAAGGATTGAGGAGCCATATTTTGAAACTGTTTTTAGATCACTACCTTCAGTATTTCTAAAAAGAAAATCATCCTGCTGTGGTTTCAAGAGCACTTTGATACAAATGCATTTCAGAAGTCAATAGGGAAAAGCATTGTTACACAGCATTGTTTCTTCTTTTTATTTCCTTCTGAAGCTAATTTTTACTTTTTCCCTTGGAAGAAAGAATAAGTAACAGCTGTAATGTTTATGCAATATTTGATGCAAAACTACATAGAATCCCCAAGTCCTTCACCATATATTTGCCAATTGATACCAGTAAAAACAGCACAACTTGGTTTCTCAAACACCGAAGTGAGGTCACTCTCCTTATGAGCCATGTTCAGCATCCTGGAAGGCAAAGGGAAACCACAGATTGGTGTTTCCCTACTGTCTGTTCAGGTCTGAAAGCAAGGAGTGTTGTGGTTCTTCTTCAATCACGGGGGAAATGCAATTTTACTGATTTGTTGACTGAGCAGAAATATCATACATTTTGCATGACTCTTGTCAGGAATTAGAAGGACCTTTCAGGTTAGAGGACAGGTTAAAGTTCACTGTAAGCATGAATCACATTTAAATTGAGGCTCCTTGGTAATGTGCAGGAAGGCAGCTATGGTTTAAGAGTTTTGTGATGGCCTCTACGTGATGCACCACAATTAATCCTCATATTTGGTAAATGCTTCCTTGATTCTGAACTTGTAATATCCTCTGCCTCTGACATCATTAATCAGACTATTTTCAACCTACAACTGTAACCTCTCAAATATTCCGAAAGAGTTCTTTGTGCTAATCTCACTTTTGCAGTTAAAAAAACAAAACAAAACAAAAAACACCCTGAAAAAATGAACTGCCAGACTTTCAGAATAATTTTTTTTTTTTAGAAGTCAAATTGTAAAAGAAGGTATTCCTATTTCATCACTTATCTGGGAAGCTCTTACAGACACTCTCCCCTATAACAAACAAACAAAAAAATCACTGTCCCTACACCTTGCACAAATCTATCGTGGAGTCCACGGTTCACAAAGCATTCAGGGACAATTTTACGACAGCCAGGTGAACCTTGAAATTTTTGTGAAATTAGAGGAGTTGCTATCAGCAATACCCTCCCAGCAATTCCAGAAGTCCCTACACATACCAACTAAGACAAATAAGACTGTGGATAAATGCTTTATGATTTGAGATGAAAGATATTACCATTAATAATTATCGGTATGTTCTCTTTATTGCAGAGATCTCAGTGCTAGCTGTATTGTTTTCCAGATAGATAATGTATAAAAAGCTTAAAATGTAAAGTTTTATGATGATAACTCTAGTATTAAAAAAGATTTTACTCACTCTTCTTTCAAAAACAGTAAGTAGAATAGAAGCCATATGCTCCCAAAAATTTTAAGTAAACTCCTTGGAGAGATTTAGAATGAATAAATGAGAAGAGAACAACAAAGGTAAGAATAGCAAACAAAAAAATAGAAGTGGACAAAATAGAAAATTTTCATCGCCAATTGCTTCAGATCCCTCAGTTTTAAAACTTAGATAACTTCCACTAACTCTACAGACATTTTTCAAGTGTCATTGTTAAAAAATAAATAAAATTAAATCCCAAATACTCCTTAAATATGAATAGAAAATTACACAATTATTGTAATGTGGGCAGAGAAATGATGCTTATGAATGTAGTTTAGTCACAAATCATATACAATATCAGCTATTTATTATATACTCTGCTTTAAGCATATTTGATATATTAAACATCTGGATTTAGGGGAAAATGTTATAGAAAGTTAGAATTAAGAAGAACTTCAAAGATCATTGAGTGTGATCTGCTATTTTTGGATGAAGAAATTAAAAATAATAAAAGCTTGGGGCTTTGTTTGTTTCAGCATTCTGGCTTCCATAGAATTGTAGGAACTTGTTATTCATCAGAAAAAAATTTAGATGACGAATGAATGAAGGGTTTACTCTTTTTATCAAATGGCATGTTGTATTTCAGATATTTGGGGATTATTCTAATTTTTTTAATAGAGGTTAAATGAAGGTCTTGGTCAAAGAGTAACAAACTAATTTTTATCATTTAATTTACCAAATGATTTATTAAAGATTACCTTAAATATGAACCTGTCAAGTGAAAACACACTGAAATTTACAAGATTATTTGCTCATAATGTTTTAAGAATGTATCTGTAATGTGAAGTGTGGTATGTCTCTGGAGTCTTATGATACAATGAGCAACATCCTAACAAAAGTTTCTTGGTGAGCACAACAGATAACTTTATTAGGCCATTTCTTATATGATTCCAGAGCCAGTGCCTGTAGGATAAATACAAAATGGAGCTCATAAAAAGCAAATTCTAGATAATGAAGTAAGAAGCAAAATATTAATAATACAGTTGTGACATATTCTTTTTATTTATTCCAAAAGTAGATTGTTAATTATCTGGGACAGAAAAGCTGTAAGTCATGGATAGGATTATAACAGAAATGTATGTTCCCTGTGTATGTCTATTGTTATTTGATTTTAGATGGTGTCTGAGATTCAACGGAATTTGATCTAGAATAGAGATATCCAACAGAGATATAATGTGAGTTACAAATGAGAGACACATATGTAATTTTAAACTTTCTAGTAGACACATCAAATAAAATAGAGAGGTGAAAGTAATCTTAATGTATTTTATTTAACCTAATATATTCAAAATATTGTCATTTTCACATATAATCAATGTAAAACTTACTAATCAGTTGTCTTTATTTTGGTACTGTCTTTGAAATCTGGTGAGTATTTATTACCTACAGCACATTTTAATTTGGACTTGCCACACTTCAGCTGTTCAATAGCCACATGTGGCTGGTGGCCACCACACGGGACAGTACAAATCTAAAGAATAGGCACATGAATAATCCTTCAGGCAATACTTTATGAATAGTATTTCCCTCTAGTATTGTAATATTGACCTATTCATAAATACATAGTGGCACTGAATTTGAGATGATCCTCTTTGATGATTACTAGTATTTCTATGTTTTGAATTATGGGTAAACTCAAAAGATTTAATGGTCAGGAGGTCAGGAGTATAGTTTTCATCTTATGAAAAAAGCCATCCTGTAAAAAAGTGTGCCTGAATGGACTATTCAATCTCCTATAAACATAGAAGAGGAAATATGTGCAGGGATTGTGAGTATTTCCATTGTTGACGTGAGCAGCCCTGTAGAAGAAGGTCATCCAATGTCAAAACGTCTTAGTGAGGTTGAGTATCTTTTGTATATATTTAAAAGCCAACATCCAAGAGTTTGTGGAATTTTAGTAATTAATTAAGGAGTACTCTTCTTTCAAATGACATAGCAGTCATTGTAATTAAATTTTGTTTAAATTCAATTATACTGATTTATATGGAATTTATTATGCATGTGGCAAAAGACAGAAATGGTCTAATTTTTCCAGAGAATATTCCATATCAAATGCAGATAGAATTTTTGCTAGCTCAAAGGACAGTGAAGCATGCTTGGCTGGAAAGGGGAGAGACTGTTTGGTGTTACATTTAATATTAGTCAATTAGGAAAAGCTCTCATTGTTCTGCCCCATTGATCGATCTAGTGGAAACTGGAACTTTGAAGGTAGCAGCTGATTTGGTCCAGAGGGAGCCACAAGATAGTGTAGATACTGCAGAAGAGCCTCCTGGTGCTGGAAAAGGGGAAAATGACCTGGTTTCTCCTTGTCTTCCTACCTTCAATTTTACCCTTAGTGCTTTCCATTGGCCAGTCCTATATGTTGATATATGTATGAATCTAAATACAGTGGTTAGTTGAAACATTGTTAAGTAAATAAGAGCAATGCTGAAAGCTAACCCAGATAATTCAGACACAATGATTTTTTTTTTTTTATGAGCAAGCTCTCACTCCTAAAATGTTTACTGTTTGTTTAAGACACCAGCACATTCCTCAGGTTTACCAACAAATGAGAATGAATCAGCTCTTATTATATGGATCATATTCATGAGAGGCTCTGAGATACTGAAATAGTAATGCCATTGTGTCAATTCAATTCATTACACAATTTCAAGTTAAAATATATTATTTGTGGCTGGGAGTGGTGGCTCATGCCTATAATCCTAGCACTTTGGGAGGCTGAGGCAGGAGCATCACTTGAGCCCAGGAATTTGAGCCTGTACTGAAGTATGATGACTCCACTGCACTCTAGCCCAGATAGCAGAGCCAGACCTTGTCTCAAAAAAGAAATGCATAGTGATAACCAAAAACCCTTGCTGTCAGTGAAGCATAAATGTGGCTCTAGGCTTTCCTT
>NW_012146078.1:1616566-1632223 GCF_000956105.1 Propithecus coquereli | reverse complement strand
TATATATATTCCCTATATATATTACTTGCTATTTTCCTAAAATGATCAAAATGTTTACTTTTCTACTCCTACTTACAATCTCTGAAGGAGTAAAGAGTTATATATTATTGCCCTTATATTTTACATTAAAAAAAAAACAACTAAAATCAAGAGAATTTAAATCTGGTCACAGTGATACAATCACTTGCTAATACAAGCCATATGGTATATTTCTTCCTGATTTAGTGTGCTTTTTAAATAAATTATTTTCCTACATAGAAAAAGTATTATTTATGCCTACTCATTAGTTTTACATGTATGCATAATTTTATGCATCGCTTGCATATTACTCACGATTACTTATATCTAGAATTTCATTCCATTAATAAGGATTCTAAGTGCATAAAGCATGAATCGGCGATGTAAATGATCATCTGTTTCATTATTGGCTTAAAGCACAAGCCTCTGACTAAAAAGCAAAATCCATTTCCCCTAGATATTACAGAATACTGCTCCTCCTGAGAGCTGTCCGTCCACTCTGGTGATGCTAAGTAACAAATCATAATGAAATAACACTCATACAAACCCACAGAACTTGAAGAAAAATCACATGCTTAGAACAATTTCCTAAGAACTTCTTCTAAACAGTAGAATGCTAGACAATACAATAACATTCATTTACACATCTTTTTCAGTAGATATTTGAATATATCAGCATATGCCAGTCACTAAGCTGGATATAAAAAATTAGATAAAGAAGTAACAATGTGGTAATAAACAACTAGTGGTGAAATGTTCCATAAAGACAATGACAAAATACCGTGCATGCTCATGTGCACACACAAATGCAAACACACAGACATACAAGTAGAGGTGACATCAAGATGTCTACCTACAGAGGAGTGTGCGTCATAGAGTTGGGATGGAATTTAGAGAAAAGGATGTGCTTGAGATGAGTTTTAAATGTTTAAAACATGATACTCAGAAAAGTGTAGTCCAGGCAGTAAGAATAAGATGTGCAAGGCACAGAAGCAGGGAACAGAGGATGTGCTCAGGATAGTCGAAGTGTATGGAGGGGCAGTGATGAATGATAAGGTAAGCCATATGGAGATATTGTGGACAACTTCCTGAAAAAATGTTATTGGCTATCATACTATACATCTGCATTTGGAGTAGCTCTCATGTACTAGCCTGGAAAAGTTGACTATAGTCTAGGCTATTCACTTTATGTAATAAGGCCTGGTGGGAAATCAGTTCTCAGACCACAGACTGGACCCAAGGAATTTTAATCCACGAATTTAGGGCTTAAGGAAATAGACATTGGATGGGAGGTTTCTTCCTTAGTCCAGACCCTTCCAGGACCCCCAAAAGTTTATTTAGGTCCATTCAAATATGCTTCTCTTAGACTGTGGAGATTTTCCTAAGCTTAGATTGAATATGCCATGACAGCTGATGAATTTTGCACAATCCTAACCAAATCTCTCAGGCAGTTCTAGGCACTTCGAGACTGTTCAGAAGGCTGTGTAGTGCATGTGAAGCCTGAATGCAACTGCTGGATGAAGAAAGTGCTGGGCTCTCCATTATGACAGGGGTTCAGATGAATTTGATTTAATTTCAGGTAATTGTATTTGAGCCACTACTGTGTGATAATACAGCGAGTGAAGGGCTATGTGGAATACAAAGTTGAATAAGACACAAGTACTACCCTCAAGTCTCATGAGCCCGACTCATACGCTTGACTCCCATGGCCAGCAACATTACAGCTGTAAAGCAGTTGGATGGGAGATTCTTTTCCACTCTTTCCTTTCTCTGTGTGTTCATGAAAATTTAATATTTACAATGCATCATTTTTCCAAAGTTATGGTGAATCAGAGCAATGGCATATAGAGAATCTCTACCATTGGCTGTGGTCTTTTCAAATTGTAAGGCTTTATGCAATCTTAGAGTTTTCTAGCCATGGAATATGAACTTGTAAGAATTTAAAAAAGAAAAAAACTCCATAAATAATGTAACCAGGTATATCAATTAATTATTACTACATAATAAACCACCCAACACTTTATGGTTTAAAGAAACGACCTTTTTTTTTTTATTTTGGTTCACAGTTCTATGGGTCAGGTAGGTACTTATCTGATCTCCACAGGGCTCATTTATGTTCCTACAGTTAGCCAATGAGTCAGGCACTCTTTAGTCCAGGATTGTCTTACTGAGATGTGTGCAGTTGGCATATTGTTGACCAGTGTGACGGAGATGACCACGCTATATGTCTCCACCTCCAACAGTCTACCTTGGACATAGGGTTCCAAGATAGTGAGGAGACTTAGACCCAGGCTCCGAATGTGCACAGTACAACTTACCTATGCATTCTCTTGGCCAAAGCAAGTCACATGGCCAGTCAAGAATAAAGGAGGAGGGAAACAGATGCTGTAAAATTGCATTGCCAAGACCATGGATACACAAACTGGTAGAGAACTGTGACTATTTTTGCAAACTACCAGGCCAGAGGACTGAAGAAATTTTTAAAATAATATTGTGGATTCCCACATTTTTCATCATATATGTATTATGGTGCTACATAATTTTAAATAATAATACCTGAAGTGGCTTGTAGTGTAAGAAATAGGGGCATTGGCTACCTTAGGGCAAATTAGCTAAAGGGATACTTGAAATATGTTACAGAATGGCTGAATTAATCAAGGACAAAAAAAATAAAAACTTACTTCCACAAGACAATCCATATGACTGTAGAGTTGCCACCAAAGTCTGAAAGCACTAACTTGAAAACCTATTTTTTAGTCTCCCCTTTGTTTTTCACATGTAGGATCTTGTGCTATATCATCAAACATCCTATAGCTGACCTGTAAATATATAAAGAAAAATTGCCCTTTCTGACATCTTTCAGTGAAATTCCAACAATATCATCCGTTGCCTTCTTGATAATTCCTTATCCTATCTTTTCTGTATGTTTTTGTCCAATTTTACCATTGAGAGACACTGTGACATGGCTCTTGGGATGTGACATTAATGTTGCCTCTCTTCTCGGGATACTGACGTTACCCTAAGAATAAAAAGCCTGCATCCATAACCAGGTTCTTCCTCCAGTGTGTGAGACAGAACTGTCTGGCAATGCTGGGACCTTTGCTAAAAGTCACTCATTTTAAAACTCTACACCTTCAGGTTCACGGAAGTGCTGTAATTGTACACTAACTCTGGAAGAAGCCCCGCTGGTGGCTGCAGTCTAGCTATGAGAACGCAAGTCAGGGATGATGATTTTGAGCATATGTTAGAGCCAGTCGTGTTGGGGAAAAGGCAGAGCTCCTGCTGCCCTTCTTGATCCTTCTGAAGTGAAAAGAACAAGATTTATTGCAAGTTCCGTGGCTTTAAAAACAAGCCAGCAAACTCCATGTGTTCTTTTCCCGAATGAAATCATGAGCATACGGTGCGTATATAGCTTGGCCTAAGTAAAATAACTCAACTCACCCATGTTTACATTTCACTGCCGATGTCCTAAGCACAATCAGGATGGGCCTAGTGGCCAGTCTTGGCACACAGTACCGTGTTTGTATTTTTCTTCCCTTGGTGCCCTAGACGTTGGCTTCCCTTCTGATTGGCATTAGTGTCTGCAGCTGTTCCTGCTGTCTGACACTAGTGACTCCCCACCACATGCCCCTCAGTGACAGTAGTGTTTTATTTCGTCTATATACTTATTCGGAAACATTACTGGAAATCTACTATGTAATGAGATTTTAAAAAAGAAAAAAAAAGCCTTCTAAAATGATAAGAACATTTTCTTATTTTGTGTGGCTACTAGGAAACAGATATAAAAAAACAAATATATTGGTTCTTTCAATTCTCATATCTTTTATTTGGAAACCACAGAGTGCAGTGGAAGAAGTCCTAGAAGAGACTGCATGATAACCTCCTGTAACAACCACGCTGAACGTTTTGACCCATTGTGGACTGTGAACAAAATGCAACTTCGGTTCTGTCTCCTTTTGGTTATAATCTCCTTGACCTCTGATAATTAGATGGTTTTTTACTTAGATTGGTGCCATCACAAGTTGTCCTCTCTAGCATTAAAAGACATATAAAAGTCAACTCTTTTTCTTGTTTCTCTTGAGGTCTGTGGTGGTTCCCTGTTAGGCTCCTGTCTTGAAAAAATGGGAGCCCTTAACCCTGGGGAATGAACCTCTCTTCTAACCCGTGGCTTAATGCTACATCCTCAGCTGCTGGGCATTCCACAGTGCATCTTCTTCCTTTTTCTGCTGAAGCCGCCTTGTCCCTTGAGGTGGCACTGTGACACAGGACCCACAGTCTTATGGCAGCTCTTTGACTTTCCATGGCCCATATCTGATCCACAACAAATGATAGCATATTCTGTGCCAAATCTGGGAGTTACAAATAGTACAGCATTCTTTTGACCCTACCACAAAATATAGATGTGCATATCAAGTGGTACTCTCACAGACCTCCTCGTTAGGCTTGGGCTTAGAAGTTAGCATGCTCCAAACTTGCCCCCAAAAATCTGAGCTCAAATCAAAGCAAGGGCTTTCTCCAAAGAAATTGTTTTACCAATCTCTTCTCCTTCCCACTGTCTCTGGTAACTTTTTATGTCCTTAATCTCACAGAGGGGTATAAGAGCCATGTTTTTCTGCCATTTCCTTTGAAAATCAGCATGCAGGATTGGGGGTGTTTGCTCCACTCTCTGCTATCTGATACTTTTCCTTGTGGTACCTCAGTTGAAACCTGAGGCAGGCACAGTCTCATACTAACTTCCTATTAACACTCACTATATAACTTTGCAGAAGCAATTTAATTTTCTGGATCTGTATTTCCTCCTTTATAAAATGAGAGGATTGAAGGTCAATCTCTAGGGTCCTTTGCAGCTCTCAATTTTGGTGGTTTGCAGTTACGTTTCTACAGCCAGTGTAACACAATGGAAAACACATTGAGATAGTTGTCAAGAGATTTAATCCCAGCTATAATCCTATTAACCAATTGAACAACCTTAAGCAAGTCTTAATTTTTCAATAACTCAGTTTTCTCATATGTAAAGGAGGATGGGTTGACAAGATGGTAAGGGTCTCTTTCAGAGTTAATTTTATTTCCTTATCATTTATTGTTTCTAGATATGTCCCCAGTCACAGATTCTTATTTTGCCACACACACAAAATAAGATTTTAAACAGGAAAAATATTGCAATTAAGCACGAAACAGGTGAAAAACCTCATGGCCAGCACAAAAGCATAGTAGAATATGCAGGATTTAAAACACATTTCAATATTTTGAAAGACTGCATAGTATGAGAACCAGTGGGCACGTTTAGAATCTGAAAACTTGGTTTCTGATTCTGTTTTTACCTCTTCCCCAGCTATATGAGCACAGATATATCACAAAATCTTTTTGAACATTATTATTAATAAGAATATTTATTTATTGGAGTTGATTTAAAGATCATATAAATTTAGAAAGCAATGTTTAAATAGAAAGTATGAAATGAATGCTGGTTATTGTATGTAAATACATTAAATAATGTAGAAAGAAAACAATTATTTCTCCTACTTATCCATAACACTGACAAGAGAGTAACTTAGTGATTATTAGTATCTGCAAGGTGATTGGAGAGCAACCCATAATATAACTGGAAGCTAGAAGGACTTGAAAACCGTGGGCTGGAGAGGGAGATTGACTCTGGCTGTTAGTGAAGGATACATTCCAAGATCTTTGTGAATCTGCTAACTAAAAATATTTGTCCAGGCTCTTGGTTTTCTCTCAAATCACATTTCAGTCAAACCACATGTTTCCTGTGAATATCCTCATGTGAGTAGTTGGAGAATTGATTAGAACATTCCAGTCATACTTTATTTTGTTTCCACTGAGTATGGGATATGCTTGTTCATATCACTGGTCCAAGTCTTCACCAAAATAGACATTTTGTCTTTTAATGTACCTGAAACTTCTGTTATCTGGCTAAGAATAGTCACTTTTTTAGCCTTCTTGATATTTGCTTGACTTTTGACCTCCACACTAGGCTTTCTTTTTAGCATAATTTAAAAAAAAACAGTTTGTTTTTATTGTTAGGGATTTAAAAAAAAAAACTCTTTAAAAGAATTATTATGAAATTTTATTTACTATGTAGGTGAGACACTTTCATTCTCTAGTATATGACTCAAATTCGTGGTTTTTCAAAATGAAAACTGTCATCTAATACATCCTAAAATCCTTGAAACTCTGACCATTGAATCCTCAAATGTTAAGGTTCTACTACTGTATCTAGCGTCTCTAGCACTAATATATTTCTCTATCAATTCAATTCGTTTTTTCCTGTTCAGAGTCTTTCACACCTTTCTTCTCAAAACCCCAATACCCCTGCTCTTTCCCTTTAGCTGATAATCTCACCTTTTAATTAATTGATAAAATGAAAGGGATAAGACAGGAATTCCTCCGCCTTCCCAATACTAATTACTCATCTTCCCAGTGACTTTCCTGCAGTCACCCCTCCTGCCTGCATCATCAATGCTCTTCTCTGCTGAATCACACTCATCAAGTGACAAACAGGCTGCATTATCACCCAACTTGGAAACCCTTCTTTGGACCACATATTCCCTTACTGCCTCATTTGTCTGTTACTTTTCTTTTCTAAGCTGTTGTCAGTTCTCAGTGTGCTTCCTCCCCTCCCACAGTCTCCTGAACCCACTGCAGTTGGGCTGAATTCCCTTCCATGCCAAACATTCTTATCCTGGTTAGCAATGACCTCCATCTTGCAAGATCAGTTAAGTATGTTTATGTCCACATATTTCTCAAATGATTCACTCTTAGTCAAATTTTCACACTTTATTGTTACTTACTTCTTCAAAACTTCTTGTCTCTTGGCTTGTGGGAAACCATGCTCTCCTCATTTGTTTTCTGCCATAGTAACTATTCCTTCTTAGTCATGTGTGTTTACTCTTTTCCCCCAACCTAAATGTTGGAATGGCCAAGAGCTTAGTCTTACATATCTCTTCTTTATTTATACGTACTTACTAGGTTAAGTCTTATACCCTTTCTCTTTTCTATTTACACATAGCTCGCCCATTATCATAGTTTTAAATAAATTATAAATATAGATGACTGGTAAATTCAAATCTTAGGTCCCTATCTCTACACTGAGGTGCAGACATATAGCCAACTTCTACTTAATGCTTTGTATTAAAAATGTAAAATAGGCACCTCAAATTTAACACAGCAAAAATAAGGTTCATTTTCCCCCCAACCCTTAAGCCATCTCTTCCTTGCTTTCCACATATCAAAAATTGGCACCCCCACCCACGCAGACCAAAATCCAAGGAATCATCTCTGATTCTTCTCTTTCTCTCATATCCCGTATCCAGTTCACCAGCAAGTCAAATTGGCTTCATACCGAGAACATAACTTGCTCATTTCTCTCCATCTGAACTATACCATTTTAGTCCAGGTCACTCCTGTAACCTGTGTCTTCTAATACCTTGCTATTGCTTTTAAAATAAAATCTGTGTAAAATGAACAAAAGGCTTTCTCACATGAAATAAATTTGTGTATTTTTGTGAAAGACCAGAGATTAAAGGTACATGTAAACATATTTTTATATAAATATATGTATATACAGAAACACACACATACACATACTCATAGCAAATGATTGTGTAATTGAAACAAGTAAACCTATGAAATGAGTAAGAACATTTAGTTTTTATTTCTCATTATAAGTAATTATTCTTCATCTAAAACCAGCTGAGATATAAAGCAAAATTATTGTAAAATTTTAAGATAATATGAGATGTCTAAGAAATCATATGGTTGGAATTCTTTGAGGTTAAATGCCCAGATTCCTAGAAAGAAACATTCCTATTCCTTTACTTCCCCCATTATAGGGACTTGGATGAGAAATATAGAAGGAGAGAGGCAGGGTCTCTATGTTGCCTTGAGCTCCTAGGTTCAAGCGATCCTTCTGCCTTAGTCTCCCAAGTAGCTGGGACTGCAAGCTCGAGCCACCAAGTCCCCTAGCTCTTAATCAACAGTCATTCCCCTTTTGTGAAGCCCCAGATTAAAGCTTTTCATGGCGTTTTAGCAAGGGAGTGGAAGGAACACACTATATTATAAAGTTTTCAAAAGCCACCAAGATCCTTGTTTACTTAATTGTCCTTTGTATGACACTAATAAAAAGATGTCAAATTTATCTATCAAAACAATCCAACCTTCCAGAAATCATAAAGAGTGTGAAAATCATTACTTACCAACAATCTGCCTTTTTTCTTCATAGACATTCCTAACTCCTGGTGAACCTAAGACCTTTGTAATCTTCCTGAGTATGTGAATAATGACACATTATTTAGAGTTTGCAAAAAAAAAATCCCACCTTCCCTGGCATTTCAATTTGAAATCATGATAATGTTCCAGTATTTGTTTAGTAACCATCAAATACCATCAACACTGGAAAATATTTCTGCACTACATCTCATATTGGGCTTTGGGCCCTAAACTTCCTATCGTAAATGCTCCCACTGGCCTCTATAAGGGGGAGATGACTTTACCCTAAACTTTAATTAGCAAGGACATGGTCATAGCCGTTCTCTCTTATACTGGATAAAGCAAGCAAAACCCACCACATCTCTTTATGGATAAAACTCTCTACCTTAAATTTTGCCATTGACTATTGAAGTAATGAGAAATATTTCCCTCCTCACTACCCTTCCCCAACTCAGATTCTTCACCCTCACGGGGGATTGGGCCAACCTGCCATGAAGCAAACCCACTCTCACTCTCCCGCCACAACAATTGCTGGTCTGGAGCCACGGAGCGAGCACCGTGGGAAAGCAATCAAGGCAGCAGAGTGAATTAATTTTCGGCTGTCAGAATAAAGCTTCATAACTCGCGGATGTGAGGAATTGACAAGGAAACCTGCAGTCAAATCAGTTTGTACTCATCAGAGTCTCCTTATCCCTGGAAATAATATAAACTTCAAACCCAATCACAATCTGGTTCATTTCCTGTTGCCCAAAGAAATGTCTGTTCGCAACATTTTCATTTTAATGGCTTTAACATAAACCTCCTTCCCGACCATCAAAAACTCACCCATGCAGATTTGGAAGATAGACTCTGTAAAAATGGTGAAATAATTTGGAAGAATATCTTTGTGGTGTAAGAAGAAGTTCTCTGTGTGTAACTGTGTGTTTAAGAGAGTGAGAGAGACAGAGAGAGAGAAAAGAGAGGAAAAGAAGGGAAAGGTCAGGAAGAGAAACAGTCTACCAAATAAAACAATTTATCAGAGGAGAAAGAGTTCCCAGCTCTCCAAGTGAAATCAGCCACAAATAAAATTCAAATCAAAACCTCAATAGGCAACTCTGAACCCTCCAAGGTTGATGCTAGCTCTGTACCATCCTTCCAATATCGCTTTGTTACCGCTATCAGTAGCCAAGATATTCAGAGTAGAATGGAAGCAAATTTCCTGGCAAAGAAATCCTTTCCCAGTCAGTGCAGGTGAAGTTTACATCACCCATTGACTAGGAGGAGCACGTATTTTGGTTTGTTTTACCTGATGATCAATGACGAGCTATTGATTTCTTAAAATGTTATCATCTTCTTCTTGTTTCTAAAGACTGTTATTAGCAAAATTAATGGTTGAATACTTGCATAAAATATGTGGCCCTGAGCTACAACAAAAATCATGTTTTGAAATGCCCACAATTTTTATTAGAGTCCAGGAATACTCGTGAATATAAAGTTCAAAACATGTGCTTTAATGACACATGACAGTATAGACGACTAAGCCTCTAAGAACACAGATTATTGTTATTTTGCACTTTCCATGGAGCCTAGTAAAATGCCCATTTGGGATTAAATGTAAGGAGAATGGATTGTAGTTTCTTATTTCTATTTCTGATGTAGTAATTATATAGGTATAAGTATATTTGACTGTAGCTTCTTTTTAGCTTAAGTACCTCCATCTGCATCATGGTGTGTAAGCTGTACTTTTTCTAAATTGCTTACTCTGAGATGGCCAAAATAATATGCAGTGTACATCTATATTTGGACTTCCTGGTCTGAAAATGCAAATATAATCATTTAAAAGATATTTTTGCAGGGATAAAGGATTGCAAGTCCTCAGCAAGCAGGTGGCAAAGCTGTTCACTGAGTTATCGTGGCTGTGTGCACATTACCTGAATCTTCCAAATGAACAGAGACAGCCTGGTCAGTTCATTGAGATGCTTCTTGGAATTACACATTCAATTCTCAATAGTTCAAGTTTCATAGATTTTTAAGAAGTATTGGCATATATCAGTGTGACAAATGCAAATCATCTGTTTATTCAGATTTTGTACAGTATTCAGCTACAATATGAGCTCTAAATTTGATGTCCTCTTGAGAATAAAATATTTTAACAAACTACATTTATTTTGAGTCAATTCTATCCCAGCCCTTTCTTTCAATAGAAATACCCTCTAGACATATACTTTATAATTCTGTTCGATCTTTGTTGGACCAGCAATAGTAAAATACAATATGGGAAGAAAAAATAATTTTTCCCCAGACTCATGCTGACATTATAACAATTTTACAGAAACACAGACACGTTGGTATGTAAGCTCCAGTTTGACAAAGTTGAGTGAACTCAAAGATGGATGAATCTTGTCCCCAACTGCACCTTAAAAATTGTCACTAAACAAAAAACAGATGTGTTGAGTTTAGCTCCATTCAAAACATTTACAAATTCTTTATAAATAATGTTTGTTTCAGGATCCTAAAGAACACAATAATGTTTTAGTTAAATCCTACATATTTGTATGATTTACTTAATGTTAACAAGGCCATAGATAAGAAGCACATATGAATTATAAGAAGAGAAATGTGAGTATATGTGAGAAGAGAATACAAAGGAAAGTTACAGGTCTTAGAATCAAGTCAATGTTAATTTTTTTTAAGTAATAAAACTTTTCCAGCTACACGCTCTTCCCCCATCTTGTGCTCAACACTGTTAAAAAGTGTGGGAAAACAGCTGCTTTGTACAGTTTTAAAAACAACAGAATTACTAGTGTCTCACAAACTGTGAAGAGAAGTGTAGTAATAT
This sequence comes from Propithecus coquereli, assembly GCF_000956105.1. Taxonomy (NCBI): domain Eukaryota; kingdom Metazoa; phylum Chordata; class Mammalia; order Primates; family Indriidae; genus Propithecus; species Propithecus coquereli. The sequence goes on along the minus strand of NW_012146078.1, from coordinate 1,621,161 downwards.
GTAGGCAGCATCTGGTTGACTAATCCTCCTCTGAATGAGTTCAGCTTCCTTTAAAAGCAAACTTGAAAGAAAGTTGAAGCTATATGGTATATTTCATCTTGCTGTTAGATGTACCTTATTAGCACATTCCACACACAAAGAGTAACCTTTGCATTCGCCGTTGCATATTTAGATGCAACACTTTCCCCACCCACCTCCAAAAAAGTTCATAATTACTCAAAACAATGAGATTGTAGGGTAAACCACATGTATTAATGCCTTATCAAATTGTTCTTTTAAATTTTGTAAACAGCATGTTGAAAAGAAAAGAAAAAAATCAAAACTTCTGGGCATTTTAAAATAGTACCCAAAATTATATGACCATAGAATTTCCCAAATCAAACTATTTGGTATATAGTGGAGCAGTATTTACACACATATTTACACACATTTAACTTTGTATCCTGTGTGCTTGCGCTTTGGTGAGCAGGATAAGGAGGAGGATGCGGGAAGACATTGCTTTATTTATCTTATCACCCATTTGCCAAGGGTACGAGGCTACAGATTTAATGCAAAGAGGGAATAAGTCTGCAAAGGCTCCACCCTGGTGATTTAAGGGCAATAAAGGCATTGTTAAAGGGTAATTTTGAATGTATGTGATTTTTGCCTCATGTTGTTACTTTAGAACTAACTTTCTCATTAGACATAAACTCACTGTATTATGTATTTTCCTTAAAGTATTCAGATAGTCAGACTTCCTGTGCTTACATTTGACATCTCAGCTGACAGAAATTATTTCTGACAAACTGCTTGCTGTTCCCATTTGGAGAACAACAACTCTTTAAACAAAGTCTCAAGTTAAAGAAGCTCCTCACATAACAAAATGTTTTAACTATTCCAACTCCTTTGTCAGACTCTTGGATATCCTTTGTTCCCCTGAGTTTTGGGGAGTCACATTGCATTTAAAAGAAAATAAACTGAATCTTCCGTTTCAAGAGATGCAGGGAGCCTGATCTCCCAACAGACAAGAGGAGTGAGGGGAGCAATTCTTCATCATCTGAAATTACTTCATCTGCTTTTGTTGGCATCGGTCCTGCCTCCTGCATGTCTATTTATTTGCCAAGCAAGGTAAGGTGCTCCATTGCCTTCGTTTCCCAATGCCTGTTACCTTGAGGCTGCGTGAATAGGGATCTTATACAAGATTTAGGACAAATAAGTGTGTTATATCACCAGTGCAGCCAGAAAATATCTTAAAATTAATATTAGGCATCTTTGATTTTAACCTCTCAAAAGTTTTCACCGGTAGAGAACTTTTACTACTTTTTTTTTTCTGCTCGATCTCTAGAATCCCATCTTCCTTTCCTGTGCCTTCCATCTGCTCCTCCGAACTTTAAAATCTTTTCTTATTTCTTATACAAGACATTCTTGCTAAATTGTTTTATCACTCTCAGCTTCCCCAGCCATTTCCTGAGGCCTTATGAGCCAGAGAAAAGAGAGGAGAAAAAACAATACTTCCATCATCAAACTGGTCTATCAAGACTTGGGCCTAAACAGAGAGGTCCCTTTTCTTAAGCATAATCCAAATACCTACAGGGGCTAAACAGGGAACATAAATGAGTGGGTTGGACTGCAGTGAACTAATGTTTCTCATTTTTCAGGAAAGGCCAAAATTCCATATTATTTTTTGTAATCTCATAGTGTTTAAATATTGGAAACTGATTTTTAAGATGTTTTAAGACACCATACAGAGCAAACATAATATGCTTGGAGGTTTTATCTAGCCTATGGGACACTGTTTCAGGAAGCAAAGCAAAGCTGTTCGCTGTTATCATGAGCTATGTGCACATGTTAGATGAATCTTCCTAATGAACATAGACAACCTACTTTAATTATTACTTTAATTATACATGACAGTATAGATGGCTAACAGGTTTCAAGACCTCTCTCATAAATATACAATTTTATCCTCCTAGTTATACTATTTATAGATCTCTATTTCTAATCTTCCAAAAAGAAGATGCGTTAGGTTGTAGGCAATTGCTCTATACAGAGTTTTCAACTAAGAAATCAATTTAAAGTAGAATTATAAGGGATAAATACATTTAATTTGTATTTCCCTAAGTCTTCCAATCTTCTGGATTCATTGCCATAAATATCTAAATTAAATAAGTCAGTCCATGTCCCACATACTGAGGGACATTCAGAATTCCAAGATTTTTCATGATTCCCCTGGGGGATTATAGTCATCCTCTTGGTCAAGTCTTACTTTGAAATACAACTGCTGACAGCTGCTGTTCCGTTTTTGATCACTATTCCCCACACAAGATTTTCTTCATTCTCCAAAGAACTGATAATGCAAGACAATTGCATGTAATAGATACTCAATATTTAAGATTAAATAAGGGAGATTTCTGTATACCCAAAATAGGAAGAAGTCTAAAAATAATGTTAGACATTATTTTTCTAGGGTTCTTCTATCATGCATGTCCCTATGTCTTATCTTATATCATTTCCTGTCTTACTATCTCTAAGCAGAAGTCTATCATCTTTTTTACTAGTCCAGTTCCAGGTATCCTATACAGCTTCTCTTTCTCTCTGTTTCTTTGTTTTATTTTGTTTCAGAATTTGCTTGTATTCTATTAAAGGAAACAAATATTAAATTCAACCACTTATGCTAAGTGCATAACATTGTCCAAATTATTTAACTTCTGTATTTATTAAATGGAAATAAAATATCTATTAACAGAGCAATTGTTGTGAAGATAAGAGGATGCAGAATGGATAAAACATCTCATACAGTGTCCAACACATGGATGTTACTCAAGAAATCTTCTTCCTCACACCCTACACTTTGCCTGCTTTCTCTTCAAACTTCAACCTTAATTTCTCCTCACTACATCTCTCCTCAATCCAAAGTGACCCACCAATGTTGGAAATTCTATTATATTTTGTTTTCGAACTTTATTTTAAAATTGAAGACACCCTTCTGATGCCTATCAATGGCTATTTCCTGAATCAGAATTGTACTTTCCTAGTGTGTGTGTGTGTGTGTGTGTGTGTGTGTGTGTGTGTGTGTGTTGGGACACCTCACCCACTTGGAAAGAGCAAAAATAGTATGTAGAGATTCACACTGTGAACTTTTATCCAAAAAGCAACACGAGAACACACACAAAAAGTGAAAGAAACTTCTGATGCTTTGAAATGTGCAGCAAGCAGCAGCCTGGGTTGTAGGTCTGTGAGTCTTCAGAGTGTGAAAGAAGGGACACTCTCTGTGATACTTATTCTCACTGGACAATCCAGGCCATAGGGAGCTCCTCACCCCTACTCCGCACTGGATCTGACTTGGGAAGCAGTGCCAATAGAAGGAAGTCATTCTTGATCCTAACTCTCTTTGTGGAGATCTGCCAGCCAACTCAGCCGGCCAGCACAGGTTGGGAAAAGCTCCGAACTGAGATTTGCGAACTAATCTATAGTGAGGACAAATCTCCACGGCCAGAACTATGAGGTGAACAGGGACTGCACGCTTGCCAAGGGCACAGTAGTTAGGCGTCCCCACACTTTACGGGCCCAGGCAGAGAGGCGTGCGATTAGGAAGCCCCGGTTACTGTCCCAGGCAGGGAGTCTTGCAGCCTGGAGCAATTCTCTGATCTGAGCACTGACTGCTTGGGATTCAGCTGACTGTTTCTGCTTGTTGCCAGCAGCGGGACATGGTGGGAGACCCACGAGATCAAGAGCGTAGGAGCTAGGTGGGTTCCACCGCCTCCTGCTGGGCTGTGGAGCCCAGGCTGCTCCACTCTCCCCATGCGACCTTTTTAGTGTGGCAAAGGCAGTTCTGCTCCTCCCCGGAACATTGCCCCCAGAGGCCAGGGAACCGCCCTCCAACCCCCATTGGGGCCGTCACTTGCATCCACTGTTGGGGAAGCTGAACATGGGTTTACCTGACCCAGCCCCCCACCCAGCTTTGCCCCCACAACCTACCTCAGTGACAAAACACGGGACAGGGACCCATGGGAGTTCCATGGCCCTGCCCATCACCTGAGACCTCCCACTACTTCTTCTGGTTAACAAAGGTCAAGTATAAATCCCACAGCCACCACCTGAGCTGGCTCTCTCCGCAAGCGCCACCTACTGGAGTGAAGTTCAACCTGAATAATACATTATAACCACGGTCCCCAACAGCCCCCGGCCGAGGACCGGTACCTGTCTGTGGCCTGTTAGGGACCAAGCTGCAGAACTCTGCTGTCCCTCCCACACCCTCCACTGCCAGCTCCCACTCCCTCTGATTCTCCCCGCCAGTCCATGGAAAAATTGAAAATTGTCTTCCGTGAAACTTAGGAACCAGGAGGCTGCACAGCAGGAGGTGAGCATCAGGAAAGTAAGCGAAGATTCGTCTGTATTTACAGCCGCTCCCCATACAGTCCCATCCAAATGAAAGTAAATTCAAAAATAAGACATGGCAGCTTCTCCAGATGGAAGGAAATAAGGTAATAATTCTGGCAGTATGAAAAAACAAGTATCACAACCCCCACTCCCCCACCCAAATATCACACTAGCTCTCTAGTAATGGATCCTAACCAAAATGAAAATTCTGAAATGCAGATAAAGAATTCAAAATA